>NC_069510.1:39251406-39551406 GCF_027579735.1 Bombina bombina
TGGGTAGGGATCACATACACTAATACTGAGGACACTTGTCCACGTAAGTAACTGATAAAATGTTTATTTTTTTGGTTGACCTTAAATTATCAAAAAAAGATTAAAATGTTACATTTATTTTTTGGTAATACATTTTTTATATATGGAGCAATAAATGCATTCTTTTTTATGAGCCTAAAAACATTAAAATATTTGAGAGTCAGTGTATAACAGTAAAATATAATGTATATTACAAAAATGTAATGCCATCTGCATCCATATAAAGGTAAATGCTTGATTCTTATTGTATATGCAAATCTATTAAAGGAATATGAAAGTTATATATATATATATGCTATAATGTTTGTAACAATATTGTACACATAGTGCTCAAGACATGTCTAGACCAGCACTACCGCATGCTCATAGAAAGAGTTCTAGACCATAAAAATGTAGTCCACTAAGAAAGATGGCCACAAGATAGTGGACACCAAGGTATTCAGCCAGGGAATTGTTTGCCCGCATTGTGAATAGCGAGACGGCAACCAACATATAAGAAGGCACAAAGGGTTGTACTTCTCCTTCCCCTACTGTAAGGCTTTTCCATCACCCAGGACAAATTAGTTTATGATGATTTAGCTATTCTCAAGTTTCTAATTTCCAAAAAATCCATGGCCGTTCTGTCCACAGATGTGAAGATTTTGGGTATGGGAGGAATTGACAAACTCACTGTTCTCAGAGGATGTCCTGGTATCCCTGGAACACCTGGACAAAAAGGTGAACCTTCCATATCAGGTGAGTGGGGATCCTAAATACAATGATTAAAAGTACCTTAAAGGGACAGTAAAGTCATAATTAGACATTCATGATTTAGAAAGAACATAACATTTTAAGCAACTTTCCAATTTACTTCTATTATTTCATTTGCTTCCTTCTCTTGTTATCCTTTGCTGAAAGGTTTATCTAGGTAAGCTCAGGAGCAGTAAAGAACTTAGGTTCTAGCTGCTGATTGGTGGCTGCATATATACATTGATTGTCATTGGCTCACCCATGTGTTCAGTTAGAAACCAGTAGCGCATTGCTGCTCCTTCAACAAATGATACCAAGAGAACGAAACAAATTATAATAGAAGTAAACTGGAAAGTTGTTTAAAATTGTATGTTCTACCTAAATCATGAAAGAAAAATTTGGGGTTTTATGTCCCTTTAATCAACTAAAGCTTAGACTAAAAGTGGAGCTCAATCAATAACGGTTCAAAAGGTGAATATGTATTTGTGTATTTCTATGTGGAGTGATATATGTTTGTGTGTGTGTATATATATATATATATATATATATATATATATATATATATATATATATATATATATAATATATATATGTGTGTGTGTGGAGCTTGTGGGCCCGCGTTTCTGGCGAGTCTTCAGACTCGCCAGAAACAGCAGTTATGAAGCAGCGGTCACAAAGACCGCTGCTCCATAAACTTGTCCGCCTGCTCTGTTGAGGCGGACAGGAATCGCCGGAAATCAACCCGATCGAGTACGATCGGGTTGATTGACACCCCCCTGCTGGCGGCCGATTGGCCACGAGTCTGCAGAGGGCGGCGTTTCACCAGCAGCTCTTGTGAGCTGCTGGTGCAATGCTGAATACGGAGAGCGTATTGCTCTCCGCATTCAGCGAGGTCTTGCGGACCTGATCCGCACTGTCGGATCAGGTCCGCAAGACCTTTGATAAATAGGCCCCACAACTCCAGTGGACGGTTAGTGCACAGACGGCTCAGATTTTGAGTGATAGCCAACATGAGTTTTACAATGTACCCCCACTGAAGTCTATTATGTGTGGGATTTAGCGAACCTGCGCCATCCAGATATTAGCGCACCCTAGCCTATCACTCAAGCAATAAAAAATACTTTCCACTTGTAATACGAGAGCAAAAATAAAAGTGATAATGATTTAACTTCAGCATTCTAGTGATAATATTTTTGTATTCCACTTTTAATCTAGCCCTAAGTGTTTTGAGTCAGTTTTATAACCTATGCACATATGTATTATGTGAAATAACTTGTAACAAACAATTATATCTATCGTTCTTTCATGCCTACCATCTCTGCATATATGTCTGTATACATGTGTTTAACCTTATGTGTGTACTTCACTGTTTTGCAGAAATAAAGGGATCTAAAGGGGACCCAGGAAAGGTTGGGCCACCAGGGGCGAAAGGTTGGTATTAAACTTATAGTGTTATATAGAATCTATTGTAATAATACAGATGAACACAGCTTATCATTTTTCAAACTCAGCAAATTTAACTGATAAATGTACCCAGCGTCCCAGTTCCTCATTACACCATTCAATAATCTTGTTCAAAAAAAGAGGAGTAGATACGTAAATAACCGTATCATCACAACAAGACCGGGACTACAGCACTCTTTTAAGTAATTTATTAATGAGTAAGTATGGGAATCAATAGGAGCCCATAAAACACATCATGTGATAAACCACTCTAGCACCTTCAAAATGGTAACAAACCCACCAAAGTGTTAACATAGTGCATAAAAACCAATGTACACCAAGCTTACTAAGCATGTAAGTGTGCTTTTGAAACTACAGGATTACAACCTGACTCACTTACTCTAACAGCGTATGGATCGCTGAGCAGGACACCGGATGAGAAGGTGCTTTTCCATGGTTGCAAGCTATTGAGCTTGTTACATACGCAGACAACACGGCGGATACGGTATAGTGGTGATCTGTGCAAGCATAATACCTTCCTGAGACAATTTGTCAGAGGACATATATCAAATCCTTGTAGAGCACATGACAAGAGGCTTTCTACTCGCTTCAGGAACTTCACCCGCTGTATATGATGTATATCAAACATTGTTGACACTTAAGCTCCGAATGGAGCTTGAGGCCCCGTGTTTCTGGCGAGCCTGCAGGCTCGCCAGAAACACCAGTTATGAAGCAGCGGTCTAAAGACCACTGCTCCATAACCCTGTCCGCCTGCTTTGAGCAGGCGGACACACATCGCAGGAATTCAACCCGATCAAGTACGATCGGGTTGATTGACACCCCCTGCTGGCAGCTGATTGGCCGCGAGTCTGCAGGGGGCGGCGTTGCACCAGCAGCTCTTGTGAGCTGCTGGTGCAATGCTGAATACGGGGAAAAGCGTATTGCTCTCCGCATTCAGCGATGTCTTTCGGACCTGATCCGCACTGTCGGATCAACTGTCGGATCAGGTCCGACAGACATTTGATCATTCGGCCTCTTAGCTTTTGTATGCACAATTATACTGCTGCTTATGTATGTGTTTGCATGATCTGCACTTATCTGCTCTTATTAAGAGAAATTACTGCAGCTCTTAGATCCCCAGCATATACACTACCCAGGGGCATAGCTCCTATGGGTTATCCCTAGGGGTCTTCAGGTTAGCAGGGGTGTAGGGCATGCGGCTCGTCTCTCACTAAATCCTGCTGTTACTTTAAAACATTGTAATACTAATGAATTGTGGACATAATATCTGAACCTTAGATCCCCATTGGTTTCTGTCCTGGTGATAACTCCTCTGTATTTTCAAGGGGTTCAGGGTTCGGAAGGGGTGATTCTTAGTCCCTATTTAGCTGCTATTTCAGCCTTCCGGCTCATTTCTCACTATGATGCCATGATTGTCAGTGACCGGTCACTTTATTAACTTACATGCTTAGTAAGCTTGGTGTACATTGGTTTTTATGCACTATGTTAACACTTTGGTGGGTTTGTTACCATTTTGAAGGTGCTAGAGGGGTTTATCACATGATGTGTTTGATTCCCATACTTACTTAAAAGAGTGCTGCAGTCCCTTTCTTGTTGTGATACAGTTATTTACGTATCTACTCTTCTCTTTTTTTGAACATTTTTATTTATTATTAGGGTATGCACCATAGGTCTCACTTTTTGATTAAGACAGCTAAATTCTGATAAATAGGTATTGTGGTAGTGGCCTGTCTAGGATCCTTCTTCAGCATATATTTTGTATTCATTAATCTTGTTAGAGCTTGTGAAAGACACCAATATCTCTCAGAATATCTACATTTTCTACATCCAAAGATAACGAAGCATGAACGTTATTTTATTTAACATTGCTCTAAAATATTTAGCTAAATTAACACCTTATCGCTCATCTAAACCTAACAAATCGAGTGAGCCAATGATAAGAGGCATATATGTACAGCTACCAATCAGCAGCTAGCACTCAGTGGCGCATTACTGCTCCTGAGACAACCTAGGTATGCTTTCTAAAGTATAGCAACAAAGCAAATTTGATAATACAAATAAATTGGATAGTTGTTTAAAGTTACATGTTATATATGAATCATGAAAGTTTAATTTGGACTTTATTTTAAAGGTGTTAATGCAAGGGATGATGGGAGAGGCGAAGAGGTAGTTAAGTGGGGTTGATTGATGGTATATATTGGTTTGAAGAGTAATGAAAGGAATTGGATGTACTAGTCTCATTTTTAGTGAATTATTGAGCTGAAAACATAGCTCATTATGCCAGTCAGATGGATTGAAATCTGTACCATAAGGAAATAAATGTATGCAGAGAATATTACGTTTCATATTCCACATGAGTCAATTATGATTAATAATCAATAAAATTCTCAATTTCTAAATAGTGGGTCAGATTTCCCATACCCATATTCTAACCCACATCACAGTAAAGTGCTGACGCTCTAATATATCAGCTTCTTTATATTTATTAAAGGGACCCTAAAGTTAAAATTAAACTTTCATGATTCAGATAGAGAAGCAATTTAAAAAGATTTTCCAATTTACTTCCATCATCGTTTGCACAGTCTATTTATATGCACACTTTCTACAAGGCGCTAGCAGCACACTGGCAACATTATCTGATTGGTTGTGCATCCTGTCCCTCATGGACACACAGACCAATCAGATAATGCAATAACGGCCGAGGGCAGGCATGCTCCAGAGAGCTCTGTTCTAATCAGAGCTTCGGGTGACGCAACCGCCTCTGGGAACCTAACCATGGGTCCCACCCCCCACTTGGGCCGTTATTGCATTATCTGATTGGTCTGTGTGTCTGTGATGCACTGGATGCACAACCAAGCTAGCACCTAGTCACTTTCTTAGGCCCTTCTTCTACTGAGCATGTGCACAAGTTCACAGTATAAACTAGTCTGAGATTGGCTAATAGCTGTCACATGAAACAAGGGTCTGGCAAATGGGGAAAAAAATACTGCTTATTTGAAATTCAGAGTAAGTGTTATCGCACTATTTTTTTGTCTTTTTATTATGCATTTTTAATAATGCAAATCTACTATATTTAATGGTCCTTTATTTTATTTTCAACAGGTGACAGAGGCGCAAATGGTTTTGCAGGAATTGCAGGTGAAAAAGGTGAGGTCTCTCTAGAGCCACAACAGAAAACTGATCTACAGTAAACAACTGCAGTGGGTCCTTTGAAATAAAAATAATTTGTTTTCCTGACATGGCGCTTGTTTGGTGTGAGATCTAAATTACATATAAGGATGTAGCCAAGCTTTCATATATTTCGTCAATTTACAAAAGGAACCAATATCAAGCTCAGATTGGTTCCTCCAAATAAGGAAAGTGGTGAGAGGGCTCCATGTACTAAGCGGCGGGCGGATAGCTTCTCAACTCGTGAAGCTGTCTGCCGTCTTTGCTACACACGGGCAGCGAATCTGTTAATCCTCTTGCTCATATGTATAATTACACACTCATCAGAGTGTGTAATGCCCAGTGGCGTCACTAGGGGGGGCGGGGGGGGGGGGCGGGCCGCACCCGGGTGACACCCTCCAGGGGGTGACACCAAAAAAAAAAAATATATATATTTTTTTTTTAATTTTATTGAAATTCAAAGAAATACAATGTTGAGATGCATAGATTATTTTATTAGAGGCTGGCATTTGTGAACATTAGTGGGACTGGGGAAGTTGTAGACACACAATTTTTTTGCCCCTTGAGCCAGTGCTGCAATTTCAACAAATAGTTTTCCCGGCTGCTTTTGCTTGTTTGTACTTTGCTCCTCCCCTGCCCAATTTCACTATGAATGTTGTCGGCGTGCTGTGGGGCTTGCAAAGTTGCGCTGCTAGCCTAAACCTGCCTGCCTATCTGTGCTCACTGCTCAGTGACATGCGGCCCAGGGCTGTGCACTGACAGACTTGGAACAGAGTCAGAGAGCAGAATTTTCATAGTTTGTGCGCCTAAACCTTTTCTTCAGTGATTTATTTTAGAGTGCTCTGTTTATCTTTCATTTGATGTTCTGCTGAGCCAGGGAGCAGCTCTAGGCATGAGCTTTATAATTAATGCAGTGCAGTTTACATATTTTGTATGTGTGTGTCTGAGTTTGTGTGTGTCTCAGTGTTTTTGTGTGTGTCTGAGTGTGTTTCCGAGTGTTTGTGTGTGCATCTGAGTATGTTTTTAAGTGTGTCTGAGTGTTTGTATGTGTGTTTGCCTGTGTTTTTGTGTGTGTCTGCTTTCTGGGGGGGGGGGGGGTGACACCATGACTTACCGCACCGGGTGACACCAACCCTAGTGACGCCACTGGTAATGCCCGCCCCTTAATTCGCGCGACTGAAGCGGCTGTCAAACACTGAGAGCGAGCTAGCTCTCTGTGATTTTCCCTCGCCACCTCAGAGGTGGCGTAGGGTGTAAGCAGCAGCGGTCTAATGACTGCTGCTTCTTACATTGCGGGAAGCAGGCTTGCATATGCGAAACTGCCCCGCAAGGGCTTCGGAGCAGCTTTCGCTGCTTCGAACATGGAGCCCAAGGTGTTAATCTGTTCTTATAACATTCTGACTGATAAGTTAAAGTGATGGTAAACTCTCCTCTTTATAAAAGCAGATTTTGAATAAAAATGATATTTTAGATGGAGTTTAATTCATCAGATGTAATGAAGTTGCACTATAGCTTTTTAATATAGATATTAAATTCAAATTCCCTGCGCTCCGCCGCCCACTTAAAATGTAATTTTTTCTGTGAGCTAAAGGTTTGAATTGTTGTCCAATCAGTGCTCTAGCTACAACAAAAATGCCATAAGGGGAGAGCACTGATTGGACAACAATCCAGATCTTTAGCTCACAAAATTGAGTTTTGAACATTCCGGATCTGATTTTAAAAAGTGGAGAGTTTACCATCACTTTAATCTATTTGGAGACTGCAGAAAATCTTGCAATGACAAGGTGGTTACTGTCCCTCTAAAGCTGTTTAAAGGGACATGAATCCATTTTTTTCTTTTCTTTCAAGATTCAGATAGAGCATGTGATTTTAATCAACTTTCCAGTTTACGTTTATTATCTAATTTGCTTTGTTCTCTTGGTATCCTTTGTTGAAAATGATAAATAGGTAGGCAAAGGAGCTGCTGATTGGTGGCTGCACATATATGCTTCATGATTTTGGCTCACATAGGCCTAGATTTGGAGTTCGGCGGTAGCCGTCAAAACCAGCGTTAGAGGCTCCTAACGCTGGTTTTGGCCGCCCGCTGGTATTTGGAGTCAGTGATTAAAGGGTCTAACGCTCACTTTTCAGCCGCGACTTTTCCATACCGCAGATCCCCCTACGCCATTTGCGTAGCCTATCTTTTCAATGGGATCTTTCTAACGCTGGTATTTAGAGTCGTTTCTGAAGTGAGCGTTAGAGCTCTAACGACAAGATTCCAGCCGCCTGAAAATAGCAGGAGTTAAGAGCTTTCTGGCTAACGCCGGTTCATAAAGCTCTTAACTACTGTACCCTAAAGTACACTAACACCCATAAACTACCTATGTACCCCTAAACCGAGGTCCCCCCACACCGCCGCCACTCGATTAAAATTTTTAACCCCTAATCTGCCGACCGCCACCTACGTTATACTTATGTACCCCTAATCTGCTGCCCCTAACCCCGCCGACCCCTGTATTACATTTATTAACCCCTAACCTGCCCCCCACAACGTCGCCGCCAGCTACTTAAAATAATTAACCCCTAATATTCCGACCGCAAAGCGCCGCCACCTACGTTATCCCTATGTACCCCTAATCTGCTACCCCTAACACCGCCGACCCCTATATTATATTTATTAACCCCTAATCTGCCCCCCTCAACGTCGCCGACACCTGCCTACACTTATTAACCCCTAATCTGCCGAGCGGACCTGAGCGCTACTATAATAAAGTTATTAACCCCTAATCCGCCTCACTAACCCTATCATAAATAGTATTAACCCCTAATCTGCCCTCCCTAACATCGCCGACACCTACCTTCAATTATTAACCCCTAATCTGCCGAGCGGACCTCACCGCTACTATAATAAATGTATTAACCCCTAAAGCTAAGTCTAACCCTAATACTAACACCCCCCTAATTTAAATATAATTTACATCTAACGAAATAAATTAACTCTTATTAAATAACATATTCCTATTTAAAGCTAAATACTTACCTGTAAAATAAATCCTAATATAGCTACAATATAAATTATAATTATATTATAGCTATTTTAGGATTAATATTTATTTTACAGGCAACTTTGTAATTATTTTAACCAGGTACAATAGCTATTAAATAGTTAAGAACTATTTAATAGTTACCTAGTTAAAATAATAACAAATTTACCTGTAAAATAAATCCTAACCTAAGATATAATTAAACCTAACACTACCCTATCAATAAAATAATTAAATAAACTACCTACAATTACCTACAATTAACCTAACACTACACTATCAATAAATTAATTAAACACAATTGCTACAAATAAATACAATTAAATAAACTAGCTAAAGTACAAAAAATAAAAAAGAACTAAGTTACAAAAAATAATAAAATATTTACAAACATAAGAAAAATATTACAACAATTTTAAACTAATTACACCTACTCTAAGCCCCCTAATAAAATAACAAAGCCCCCCAAAATAAAAAATTCCCTACCCTATTCTAAATTAAAAAAGTTACAAGCTCTTTTACCTTACCAGCCCTGAACAGGGCCCTTTGCGGGGCATGCCCCAAGGATTTCAGCTCTTTTGCCTGTAAAAAAAAACATACCATACCCCCCCCAACATTACAACCCACCACCCACATACCCCTAATCTAACCCAAACCCCCCTTAAATAAACCTAACACTAAGCCCCTGAAGATCTTCCTACCTTGTCTTCACCATACCAGGTTCACCGATCCGTCCTGGCTCCAACATCTTCATCCAACCCAAGCGGGGGTTGGTGATCCATCATCCGGTGCTGAAGAGGTCCAGAAGAGGCTCCAAAGTCTTCCTCCTATCCGGCAAGAAGAGGACATCCGGACCGGCAAACATCTTCTCCAAGCGGCATCTTCAATCTTCTTCCATCCGGTGCGGAGCGGGTCCATCTTGAAGCAGGCGACGCGGATCCATCCTCTTCTTCCGTTGTCTCCCGACGAATGACGGTTCCTTTAAGGGACGTCATCCAAGATGGCGTCCCTCGAATTCCGATTGGCTGATAGGATTCTATCAGCCAATCGGAATTAAGGTAGGAATTTTCTGATTGGCTGATGGAATCAGCCAATCAGAATCAAGTTTAATCCGATTGGCTGATCCAATCAGCCAATCAGATTGAGCTCGCATTCTATTGGCTGATCGGAACAGCCAATAGAATGCGAGCTCAATCTGATTGGCTGATTGGATCAGCCAATCGGATTGAACTTGATTCTGATTGGCTGATTCCATCAGCCAATCAGAAAATTCCTACCTTAATTCCGATTGGCTGATAGAATCCTATCAGCCAATCGGAATTCGAGGGACGCCATCTTGGATGACGTCCCTTAAAGGAACCGTCATTCGTCGGGAGACAACGGAAGAAGAGGATGGATCCGCGTCGCCTGCTTCAAGATGGACCCGCTCCGCACCGGATGGAAGAAGATTGAAGATGCCGCTTGGAGAAGATGTTTGCCGGTCCGGATGTCCTCTTCTTGCCGGATAGGAGGAAGACTTTGGAGCCTCTTCTGGACCTCTTCAGCACCGGATGATGGATCGCCAACCCCCGCTTGGGTTGGATGAAGATGTTGGAGCCAGGACGGATCGGTGAACCTGGTATGGTGAAGACAAGGTAGGAAGATCTTCAGGGGCTTAGTGTTAGGTTTATTTAAGGGGGGTTTGGGTTAGATTAGGGGTATGTGGGTGGTGGGTTGTAATGTTGGGGGGGGGTATGGTATGTTTTTTTTTACAGGCAAAAGAGCTGAAATCCTTGGGGCATGCCCCGCAAAGGGCCCTGTTCAGGGCTGGTAAGATAAAAGAGCTTGTAACTTTTTTAATTTAGAATAGGGTAGGGAATTTTTTATTTTGGGGGGCTTTGTTATTTTATTAGGGGGCTTAGAGTAGGTGTAATTAGTTTAAAATTGTTGTAATATTTTTCTTATGTTTGTAAATATTTTATTATTTTTTGTAACTTAGTTCTTTTTTATTTTTTGTACTTTAGCTAGTTTATTTAATTGTATTTATTTGTAGCAATTGTGTTTAATTAATTTATTGATAGTGTAGTGTTAGGTTAATTGTAGGTAATTGTAGGTAGTTTATTTAATTATTTTATTGATAGGGTAGTGTTAGGTTTAATTATATCTTAGGTTAGGATTTATTTTACAGGTAAATTTGTTATTATTTTAACTAGGTAACTATTAAATAGTTCTTAACTATTTAATAGCTATTGTACCTGGTTAAAATAATTACAAAGTTGCCTGTAAAATAAATATTAATCCTAAAATAGCTATAATATAATTATAATTTATATTGTAGCTATATTAGGATTTATTTTACAGGTAAGTATTTAGCTTTAAATAGGAATAAGTTATTTAATAAGAGTTAATTTATTTCGTTAGATGTAAATTATATTTAAATTAGGGGGGTGTTAGTATTAGGGTTAGACTTAGCTTTAGGGGTTAATACATTTATTATAGTAGCGGTGAGGTCCGCTCGGCAGATTAGGGGTTAATAATTGAAGGTAGGTGTCGGCGATGTTAGGGAGGGCAGATTAGGGGTTAATACTATTTATGATAGGGTTAGTGAGGCGGATTAGGGGTTAATAACTTTATTATAGTAGCGCTCAGGTCCGCTCGGCAGATTAGGGGTTAATAAGTGTAGGCAGGTGTCGGCGACGTTGAGGGGGGCAGATTAGGGGTTAATAAATATAATATAGGGGTCGGCGATGTTAGGGCAGCAGATTAGGGGTACATAGGGATAACGTAGGTTGCGGCGGTTTACGGAGCGGCAGATTAGGGGTTAAAAAAAATATGCAGGGGTCAGCGATAGCGGGGGCGGCAGATTAGGGGTTAATACGTGTAAGGGTAGGGGTGTTTAGACTCGGGGTACATGTTAGGGTGTTAGGTGCAGACGTAGGAAGTGTTTCCCCATAGGAAACAATGGGGCTGCGTTAGGAGCTGAACGCTGCTTTTTTGCAGGTGTTAGGTTTTTTTTCACCTCAAACAGCCCCATTGTTTCCTATGGGAGAATCGTGCACGAGCACGTTTTTGAGGCCGGCCGCGTCCGTAAGCAACTCTGGTATCGAGAGTTGCATTTGCGGTAAAAATGCTCTACGCTCCTTTTTTGGAGCCTAACGCAGCATTTGATTAAACTCTCGATACCAGAGTTAAATATATGGTGCGGCCAGAAAAAAGCCCGCGGAGCGTTAACAGCCCTTTTACCGCCGAACTCCAAATCTAGGCCCTAGTGTGTTAACTAGTTCCAAGTAGTGCACTGCTGCTTCCTCAACAAAAGATATCAAAGAATAAAGCAAATTAGATAATAGAAGTAAATTGGAAAGTTGTTTAAAATTGTATTCTCTATATGAATCATGAAAGAAAATATTGGGTGTCATGTCCCTTTAAATTTAAATTGACACTAGACTTTAGTCTTGGTTTTGTCTCTGCTTTACTGGTGGAGACAGAAATGCTTGTACACGTGCGCCAAGAAAACACTGCACGTGCGCCTAGAAAACACTGTTTTATTCAGGACAGCTATGAGTTTAAAAAAACAAATAAAAAAAACCCTAAAAACAAAAACAGAAGGTATTTTAGATGAAGCAATGAATAAGTTGACTTCAATGTTGTTTTAAAAAGGGGTGCATGATCCAACAAATGTTTTAAGAGTATTTGTGGTCTTTGAATAGATGTTGCACACAGAATACAAAACAAACAAACAAAAAATAAAAAAAAAAACAGAACAGGACACCTATCAGAACTTACTTTCATATCAAGGGGTGGAGATGAGTTAAGTTGTCTTTCTCTTCTCTGTTTTTGGATAAGGGGACAATTTGAATAGTTGATTGTTGCATTTAATCAGATGGAATTCGGTCATAACTTGATTTTGCATTGGGCTAAAAGTGTGAGATTTCAATTAAAAGACCAATGTTTTCCATCTAACAGGACAGAAAGGAGACACAAAACCGCCTGAGAGATACAGTAAGTAATTCATTACAATTCTACATTCCAGACACCATCCCTGAGTCCTGTTGCATAAGATACACAAGGCATCGATATAACCTATTGTCCTGTAACGTCAGTGGAAAAACATAATTTATGCTTACCTGATAAATTCCTTTCTTCTGTAGTGTGATCAGTCCACGGGTCATCATTACTTGTGGGATATTAACTGCTCCCCTACAGGAAGTGCAAGAGGATTCACCCAGCAGAGTTGCTATATAGCTCCTCCCCTCTACGTCACCTCCAGTCATTCGACCAAGGACCAACGAGAAAGGAGAAGCCAAGGGTGTAGTGGTGACTGGAGTATAATTTAAAAAATATTTACCTGCCTTAAAAAACAGGGCGGGCCGTGGACTGATCACACTACAGAAGAAAGGAATTTATCAGGTAAGCATAAATTATGTTTTCTTCTGTTAAGTGTGATCAGTCCACGGGTCATCATTACTTGTGGGATACCAATACCAAAGCAAAAGTACACGGATGACGGGAGGGATAGGCAGGCTCTTTATACAGAAGGAACCACTGCCTGAAGAACCTTTCTCCCAAAAATAGCCTCCGAGGAAGCAAAAGTGTCAAATTTGTAAAATTTGGAAAAAGTATGAAGCGAAGACCAAGTTGCAGCCTTGCAAATCTGTTCAACAGAGGCCTCATTCTTAAAGGCCCAAGTGGAAGCCACAGCTCTAGTGGAATGAGCTGTAATTCTTTCAGGAGGCTGCTGTCCAGCAGTCACATAAGCTAAACGAATTATGCTACGAAGCCAAAAAGAGAGAGAGGTAGCAGAAGCTTTTTGACCTCTCCTCTGACCAGAGTAAACGACAAACAGGGAAGACGTTTGTCGAAAATCTTTAGTTGCCTGTAAATAAAATTTAAGGGCATGAACTACATCCAGATTGTGCAAAAGACGTTCCTTCCTCGAAGAAGGATTTGGGCACAAGGATGGAACAACAATCTCCTGATTGATATTCCTGTTAGTGACTACCTTAGGTAAGAACCCAGGCTTAGTACGCAGAACTACCTTATCCGAGTGAAAAATCAAATAAGGAGAATCACAATGTAAGGCTGATAACTCAGAGACTCTTCGAGCCGAGGAAATAGCCATTAAAAATAGAACTTTCCAAGATAACAACTTTATATCAATGGAATGAAGGGGTTCAAACGGAACACCCTGTAAAATGTTAAGAACAAGGTTTAAACTCCATGGTGGAGCCACAGCTTTAAACACAGGTTTAATCCTGGCCAAAGCCTGACAAAAAGCCTGAACGTCTGGAACTTCTGACAGACGCTTGTGTAACAGAATGGACAGAGCTGAGATCTGTCCCTTTAAGGAACTAGCGGATAACCCCTTTTCTAAACCTTCTTGTAGAAAAGACAATATCCTAGGAATCCTAACCTTACTCCAAGAGTAACCTTTGGATTCGCACCAATATAGGTATTTACGCCATATTTTATGGTAAATCTTTCTGGTAACAGGCTTCCTAGCCTGTATTAAGGTATCAATAACTGACTCAGAAAAACCACGCTTTGATAAGATCAAGCGTTCAATTTCCAAGCAGTCAGCTTCAGAGAAGTTAGATTTTGATGTTTGAAAGGACCCTGAATCAGAAGGTCCTGTTTCAGAGGTAACGACCAAGGTGGACAGAATGACATGTCCACCAGATCTGTATACCAAGTCCTGCGTGGCCATGCAGGCGCTATTAGAATCACTGATGCTTTCTCCTGTTTGATTCTGGCAATCAATCGAGGAAGCATCGGGAAAGGTGGAAACACATGAGCCATCCTGAAGGTCCATGGTGCTATCAAGGCATCTATCAGGACCGCTCCCGGATCCCTGGATCTGGACCCGTAGCGCGGAAGCTTGGCGTTCTGTCGAGACGCCATGAGATCTATCTCTGGTTTGCCCCAACGTCGAAGTATTTGGGCAAAGACCTCTGGATGAAGTTCCCACTCCCCCGGATGAAAAGTCTGACGACTTAAGAAATCCGCCTCCCAGTTCTCCCCTCCCGGGATGTGGATTGCAGACAGGTGGCAAGAGTGAGACTCTGCCCAGCGAATTATCTTCGATACTTCCATCATTGCTAGGGAGCTTCTTGTCCCTCCCTGATGGTTGATATAAGCTACAGTCGTGATGTTGTCCGACTGGAACCTGATGAACCCCCGAGTTGCTAACTGGGGCCAAGCCAGAAGAGCATTGAGGACTGCTCTCAATTCCAGAATGTTTATTGGAAGAAGACTCTCCTCCTGATTCCATAGTCCCTGAGCCTTCAGAGAATTCCAGACAGCGCCCCAACCTAGTAGGCTGGCGTCTGTTGTTACAATTGACCAGTCTGGCCTGCTGAATGGCATTCCCCTGGACAGATGTGGCCGATAAAGCCACCATAGAAGAGAATTTCTGGTCTCTTGAATGGAATGAAGGACACGGCATGCATTTTGAAGTTTTGTTAACCTGTCCTCTGTCAGGTAAATCTTCATTTCTACAGAATCTATCAGAGTCCCCAGGAAGGGAACTCTTGTGAGTGGAAAGAGAGAACTTTTCTCTTCGTTCACTTTCCATCCATGCGACCTTAGAAATGCCAGTACTATCTCTGTATGAGATTTGGCAGTTTGAAAGCTTGAAGCTTGTATCAGTATGTCGTCTAAGTACGGAGCTACTGAAATTCCTTGCGGTCTTAGTACCGCCAGAAGAGTGCCCAGAACCTTTGTGAAGATTCTTGGAGCCGTAGCCAGTCCGAATGGAAGAGCTACAAACTGGTAATGCCTGTCTAAAAAGGCAAACCTTAGATACCGGTAATGACTTCTGTGAATCGGTATGTGAAGGTAAGCATCCTTTAAATCCACTGTGGTCAAGTACTGACCCTCTTGGATCATGGGCAAAATTGTTCGAATAGTTTCCATCTTGAACGATGGAACTCTTAGGAATTTGTTTAGGATCTTTAAATCCAAGATTGGCCTGAAGGTTCCCTCTTTTTTGGGAACTACAAACAGATTTGAGTAAAACCCTTGTCCTTGTTCCAACCGCGGAACTGGATGGATCACTCCCATTAATAAAAGATCTTGTACGCAGCGTAGAAACGCTTCCTTCTTTGTTAGGTTTGTTGACAACCTTGACAGATGAAATCTCCCTCTTGGGGGAGAGGATTTGAAGTCCAGAAGGTATCCCTGAGATATGATCTCTAACGCCCAGGGATCCTGAACATCTCTTGCCCAAGCCTGGGCGAAGAGGGAAAGTCTGCCCCCCACTAGATCCGGTCCCGGATCGGGGGCCCTCAATTCATGCTGTCTTAGGGGCAGCAGCAGGTTTTCTGGCCTGTTTGCCCCTGTTCCAGGACTGGTTAGGTTTCCAGCCTTGTCTGTAGCGAGCAACAGCTCCTTCCTGTTTTGGTGCAGAGGAAGTTGATGCTGCTCCTGCTTTGAAATTACGAAAGGAACGAAAATTGGACTGTCTAGCCTTGGCTTTGGCCTTGTCCTGAGGCAGGGCATGACCTTTACCTCCTGTAATGTCATCAATAATCTCTTTCAAGCCGGGCCCGAATAAGGTCTGCCCTTTGAAAGGAATATTAAGCAATTTAGATTTAGACGTAACATCAGCTGACCAGGATTTTAGCCACAGAGCTCTGCGTGCCTGAATTTTTAGCCGCAAGTTTAGTTAAATGTACTACGGCATCTGAAATAAATGAATTAGCTAACTTAAGGAATTTAAGTTTGTGTGTGATGTCATCTAGTGTGGATGATTGAAGTGTCTCTTCCAGAGACTCAAACCAAAATGCTGCTGCAGCCGTGACAGGCGCAATACATGCAAGAGGTTGCAATATAAACCCTTGTTGAACAAACATTTTCTTAAGGTAACCCTCTAATTTTTTATCCATTGGATCTGAAAAAGCACAGCTATCCTCCACTGGGATAGTGGTACGCTTAGCTAAAGTAGAAACTGCTCCCTCCACCTTAGGGACCATTTGCCATAAGTCCCGTGTGGCGGCGTCTATTGGAAACATTTTTCTGAATATAGGAGGGGGTGAGAAAGGCACACCGGGTCTATCCCACTCCTTAGTAACAATGTCAGTAAGTCTCTTAGGTATAGGAAAAACGTCAGTACTCGTCGGTACCGCAAAATATTTATCCAACCTACACATTTTTTCTGGGATTGCAACTGTGTTACAATCATTCAGAGCCGCTAATACCTCCCCTAGTAACACACGGAGGTTCTCAAGCTTAAATTTAAAATTTGAAATGTCTGAGTCCAGTTTATTTGGATCAGAACCGTCACCCACAGAATGAAGCTCTCCGTCTTCATGTTCTGCAAACTGTGACGCAGTATCAGACATGGCCCTTGCATTATCAGCGCACTCTGTTCTCATCCCAGAGTGATCACGTTTACCTCTTAGTTCTGGTAGTTTAGCCAAAACTTCAGTCATAACAGTAGCCATATCTTGTAATGTGATTTGTAATGGCCGCCCAGATGCACTCGGCGCTACAATATCACGCACCTCCTGAGCGGGAGATGCAGGTACTGACACGTGAGGCGAGTTAGTCGGCATAACTCTCCCCTCGTTGTTTGGTGAAATATGTTCAATTTGTACAGATTGACTATTTTTTAAAGTAGCATCAATACATTTAGTACATAAATTTCTATTGGGCTCCACTTTGGCATTAACACATATAGCACAGAGATATTCCTCTGAATCAGACATGTTTAACACACTAGCAAATAAACAGCAACTTGGAAATACTTTTCAAAGTAATTTACAAATAATATGAAAACGAACTGTGCCTTTAAGAAGCACAGAAAAATATTATAACAGATAAAATAATTAAGTTATAGCATCAATCTTTGTCAGAATATACAGTTTTAGCAAAGGATTGTTCCCCTCAGCAAATGATAACTAACCCAGGCAGCAGAAAAAAATACACAAATAAACGTTTTTTATATCACAGTCAATACAATCAGCACAGCTCTGCTGTAATGATTACTTCCCTCAAAAAAGACTCTTGAGATCCCTGAACTCTGTAGAGATGAACCGGAACATGCAGGAAGAAAATGAACCTCTGACTGAGTTTTTCTGATGCATAGTAAAAGCGCCAAAAATGGCCCCTCCCCCACACACATAACAGTGAGAGGGATCAGTGAACTGCTCTAATTTAAATCAAAACTATTGCCAAGTGGAAAAAAAGTGCCCAAAACATTTTTTCACCCAGTACCTCAGAGAAAAAAACGTTTTTACATGCCAGCAAAAAAACATTTTACCTCAATAATTAATTGTCATTTAAAACCTATTGCAAGTCCCTGCAAAATAGGTTAAGTCTATGTATACGGTTTAAAAGCCAGAGAAGTACCATTTCCCAGAAAACTGAAGTGTAAAATATACATACATGACAGCCTGATATCAGCTACATCTACTGCATTCAAGGCTGAGTTTACATTATAACGGTATGGCAGGATTTTCTCATCAATTCCATGTCAGAAAATAATAAACTGCTACATACCTCTTTGCAGATTAATCTGCCTGCTGTCCCCTGATCTGAAGTTTACCTCTCCTCAGATGGCCAAGAAACAGCAATATGATCTTAACTACTCCGGCTAAAATCATAGAAAAACTCAGGTAGATTCTTCTTCAAATTCTACCAGAGAAGGAATAACACACTCCGGTGCTATTATAAAATAACAAACTTTTGATTGAAGATATAAAAACTAAATATATCACCATAGTCCTCTCACACATCCTATCTAGTCGTTGGGTGCAAGAGAATGACTGGAGGTGACGTAGAGGGGAGGAGCTATATAGCAACTCTGCTGGGTGAATCCTCTTGCACTTCCTGTAGGGGAGCAGTTAATATCCCACAAGTAATGATGACCCGTGGACTGATCACACTTAACAGAAGAAAATCACTTTAATTAATGGTGTGTTGTCCTAAATGGAAAACTCAAACATGGAGTCAAAAGCCATTGACCTTTTCTGCTGGGGTAAAGTGATTTTACATAAACACACACACATATATATATACACACACATATACATATATATATATATATATATATATATATATATATACACATATATACTATATATATATATACACACACATATATATATATATATATATATACAAACAGACACACACATACACACACATATATATATATATATATATGTACAGACACATGCACACAAATATATATACATATATACTTTAGTGTATGTAGCACATACTATAGCTTCTTGCCTGCTATTCTTCATGTCTGGTGATGAACATTTCATAATTGTTATCTATCTGTCAATAGCTTCGAAGAACTGTAAGGAACTGTTTGATAATGGTGAAATTCTAACAGACTGGTACACAATATACCCAGATGGTGACAAACCTCTGAAGGTGCTGTGCGATATGCACACTTTACAAGGAGGATGGATAGTAAGTAATATGCATTTTGCAATAGATAAAACTTACCTTGCTATAAAACTAATTTCATTGCCATTTATAGGGTAATCCCGCTATTTCTGTAATCCTAAATTTACAGTGCCTTGGTGCCAGTTTGACAGTTTTCAGTGATTATACAAAATGGTCAGATAAATGATAGATAGATAGATGATAAATAGACAGATATATAGTAAATTAAGTGAAGAGGTCTATTAAACATTAGGCTACAAATATTTTATTATCATATTTCTATCTATCTATCTATCTATCTATCTATCATCTATCAGATAGATAGATAGATAGATAGATAGATGATAAATAGACAGATAGATAATAAATTAAGTAAAGAGGTCTATTAAACATTAGGCTACAAATATTTTACTATAATCTATCTATCTATCTATCTATCTATCTTCTGGCTGACTTTCTATCTATCTATCTGTCTGTCTATCTATATATTTTCCTATTTGCTTGTCTTTTGAAAATCTTTTCTCACTGTATATCAAATTTTTCCTTGCATGAGGTCTACCCACTGTTAGTGGAAAGTAAATATTCCATATAAACTTCTCTGAGGGGAAGTGAACAATCATGCTAGATTCTATGGCCTAGATTTGGAGTTTGGCGGTAGCCGTGAAAACCAGCGTTAGAGGCTCCTAACGCTGGTTTTAGGCTACCGCCGGTATTTGGAGTCATTCAAAAAAGGGTCTAACGCTCACTTTTCAGCCGCGGCTTTTCCATACCGCAGATCCCCTTACGTCAATTGCGTATCCTATCTTTTCAA
This sequence comes from Bombina bombina, assembly GCF_027579735.1. NCBI lineage: Eukaryota > Metazoa > Chordata > Amphibia > Anura > Bombinatoridae > Bombina > Bombina bombina. The sequence goes on from NC_069510.1 coordinate 39,271,018, forward strand.
TGGGATCTTTCTAACTCCGGTATTTAGAGTCGTGGCTGAAGTGAGCGTTAGAATTCTAACGACAAGACTCCAGCCGCAGAAAAAAGTCAGTAGTTAAGAGCTTTCTGGGCTAACGCCGGTTCATAAAGCTCTTAACTACTGTGCCCTAAAGTACACTAACACCCATAAACTACCTATGTACCCCTAAACCGAGGCCCCCCCACATCGCCGACACTCGATTACATTTTTTTAACCCCTAATCTGCCGACCGCCACCTACGTTATCCTTATGTACCCCTAATCTGCTGCCCCTAACACCGCCGACCCCTATATTATATTTATAAACCCCTAACCTGCCCCCCACAACGTCGCCGCCAGCTACCTACAATAATTAACCCCTAATCTGCCGACCGCCACCTACGTTATACTTATGTACCCCTAATCTGCTGCCCCTAACACCGCCGACCCCTATATTATATTTATTAACCCCTAATCTGCCCCCCTCAACGTCGCCTCCACCTGCCTACACTTATTAACCCCTAATCTGCCGAGCGGACCGCACCGCTACTATAATAAAGTTATTAACCCCTAATCCGCCTCACTAACCCTATAATAAATAGTATTAACCCCTAATCTGCCCTCCCTAACATCACCGACACTTAACTTCAAACATTAACCCCTAATCTGCCGACTGGAGCTCACCGCTATTCTAATAAATGTATTAACCCCTAAAGCTAAGTCTAACCCTAACACTAACACCCCCCTAAGTTAAATATAATTTAAATCTAACAAAATTAATTAACTCTTATTAAATAAATTATTCCTATTTAAAGCTAAATACTTACCTGTAAAATAAATCCTAATTATATTATAGCTATTTTAGGATTTATATTTATTTTACAGGTAACTTTGTATTTATTTTAACCAGGTACAATAGCTATTAAATAGTTAAGAACTATTTAATAGCTAAAATAGTTAAAATAATTACAAAATTACCTGTAAAATAAATCCTAACCTAAGTTACAATTAAACCTAACACTACACTATCAATAAATTAATTAAATAAAATACCTACAATTACCTACAATTACACCTAACACTACATTATCAATAAATTAATTAAATACAATATCTACAAATAAATACAATGAAATAAACTAACTAAAGTACAAAAAAAAAAAGAACTAAGTTACAAAAAAATAAAAAAATATTTACAAACATAAGAAAAATATTACAACAATTTTAAACTAATTACACCTACTCTAAGCCCCCTAATAAAATAACAAAGCCCCCCAAAATAAAAAATGCCCTACCCTATTCTAAATTACAAAAGTTCAAAGCTCTTTTACCTTACCAGCCCTGAACAGGGCCCTTTGCGGGGCATGCCCCAAGAAATTCAGCTCTTTTTCCTGTAAAAAAACACATACAATACCCCCCCAAAAATTATAACCCACCACCCACATACCCCTAATCTAACCCAAACCCCCCTTAAATAAACCTAACACTAAGCCCCTGAAGATCTTCCTACCTTATCTTCACCATACCAGGTTCACCGATCGATCCAGAAGAGCTCCTCCGATGTCCTGATCCAAGCCCAAGCAGGGGGCTGAAGATGTCCATGATCCGGCTGAAGTCATCATCCAAGCGGGAGCTGAAGAGGTCCATGATCCGGCTGAAGTCATCATCCAAGCGGGAGCTGAAGAGGGCCATGATCCGGCTGAAGTCTTCTATCAACGGCATCTTCAATCTTCTTTCTTCCGGATCCATCTTGGAGACGCGGAACATCCTGCTGGCCCGACGGACTACCGACGAATGAAGGCTCCTTTAAGGGACGCCATCCAAGATGGCGTCCCTCGAATTCCGATTGGCTGATAGGATTCTATCAGCCAATCAGAATTAAGGTAGGAAAAATTCTGATTGGCTGATGGAATCAGCCAATCAGAATCAAGTTCAATCCGATTGGCCGATCCGATCAGGGGGTTTAGAGCAGTAATAACTTTTTCCCACTATCCTCTTATAATACTGGTCTTACTTTTCAGTAAAAAAAAAAAAGATAATAAGAATTTTATATAAATATAGGGATTAGCTAATAAGGTATGTGCTTTCTGTAAGCTCAGTCCATTTGATTGGGTTGTGCTTTAAATTAGCAGATATTTCATATACAAAAAATATAAATAAAGGTGCAATTTAACATAGATTTTAAATTCTGCAGCTGGAGTAATTGGTCATTGTAAACACACCAAGGGAAACCAATGATACAGTACAATATCCCTTTAAGTACAGCTAAAAATGCCATTAGTGTGTTTTGTCTATGTATAAAATGTTCTTTGTAAAAAGGTCTTGAAAGAGTGTGAAAATAAAACCTAGGCTAGTTTTGTGGTTTATGGAGTCCTGTATGAACAGTTACAATGACTTTAACAGGTTAATATTTCCAACATTAATATTCAAGGGGCCGATTTATCAATGTCTGTCCGACATGATACGCTGTAGGGGATCATGTCCGACAAACATCGCTGAATGCTGACAGCATACACTTGTGCAATGCCGCACCCTGCAAATTTGCAATCGGCCGCTAGCAGCTGTTGTCAATCAGCCCGATCATATAGGATCGGACGGATTGCAGACCACAGCCTCAGAGGCAGCGGATCAGTTATGGAGCAGCGGTTTTTAGACCACTGCTTCATAACTGTTGTTTCTGATGAGCCTAAAGGCGCTTGATAATTCGGAGCTTGATAATTCGGCCCCCAAGGGTTAACCATGGACTTGTAACACAAATGTGTGGATAAAAGGGTATACAGTGGCACCCCTCAAATGCAACGCGTTTCTCGGTTAGAACCGTTTCATCAGGCATATCAAATGTGAGTTTGACTTTGCACTCATCATAGAAAATATAGGAAGCGTTATTCCCCGTGAGCTTAAGCAAGCAAGGTCGCTATATTTCTTTTTCACTTCTGACTTGTGATATGGGTTCTAGTGGTAAAAATATTGTGACTTTATAAATGCATTTGCACTTTTCACATTGTAGGCATTGACCTCCACTAGTAGTCTCGGTCATTATTGGGTGTTAACCCCCAGGATAAGCATAGGCCATACCTACGGCATTCTTGTACTATTCACCTGTTATTATCCACAGTTAATTCACTTGAATCTGTTTCTATGGGGCCGATTTATCAATGTCTGGCGGACATGATACGCTACAGCATACGCTGTCGGCATTTAACAATGCACAAACAGTTCTGGTGAACTGCTTGTGCAATGTCGCCCCCAGCAGATTCGCGGCCAAAGGTCGCTAGCAGGGGGTGTCAATCAACCCCTCAGAGGCGCCGGACCAGTTAAGGAGCAGCGGTCTTAAGACTGCTGCTTCTTAACCCCTGTTTCTGGCAAGCCTGAAGGATCGCGCAGAAACAGAAGCATTGGGGTCAATACGGACCTTGTTAAATCGGCCCCTATGTATCTACTAGACCTTCAATCATTTAAAATAGTTGTAATTATTGGTAGTGTTTTTCTGTTGTGTTGGAGAGAAAAAAAAAATCCCAAATGACTTCTGCACTTGTCTTTCCTCCTATTCCAGGTGTTCCAAAGACGTTTGGATGGTGCCGTTGATTTCAACCGTAACTGGACGTCTTACAAGATGGGATTTGGAAGTCATCTAGGGGAATTCTGGCTGGGGAATGAAAATCTATACAAGTTAACATCTAATGGTAAATAACAGCTTCACATTCAAGTTCACTAAACTATTTATCAATGCGTAAAGGAATTAAAGGGATATACAAGATGTGTGTTATTGCACTGTACCTTGCATATAAATATGTGTTTAACCCCTGCAAATGGATTAAAAACATAGTTAAAGTCAGCTCCAGAGAAGCAATGCACTATTGGAACCTAGCTGAACAGGTCTAGTAAACTAATGACAAGAGACAAGGATGTAGATACCAATCACCACCTAGTTCCTAGTAGTACACAGATATTTCTGAGCCTACCTAGTTGTGCTTTTCAACAAAGGATACCAAGAGAATGAAGTAATGTTGGTAGTAGACGTAAACTAAATAGTATCTTAAAATGACATGCACTATATGAACCATGCCAGTTTAATTGTGACTCTCATGTCCCTTTAAGGCTTTTATAATTTATTATTTCTAAGGGTCCATACGGAGCTTGATGCCCCTGTTTATGCGTGAGCCTTCAGGCTCGCCGGAAACAGAAGTTATGAAGTTTCTGCTCTTTAACTGGTCCGCCTTCTCTGAGGCCGTGGACAGAAATCAACCCGATCGAATACGATCGGGTTGATTGACACCCCCTGCTAGCGGCCGATTGGCCGTGAATCTGCAGGGGATAGCATTGCACCAGCGTTTCACAAGAACTGCTGGTGCAATGATAAATGCCGACAGCGTATGCTATAGGCATTTATCGATGTGCGGCGGACATGATACGCTACATCGTATCATGTCAGCTCGCACATTAATAAATATTCCCCTAAGTATTTTTTAAGAATTGTGATATGACATATATGCTACCTATGGATAATGTTCATTTAAGCTCATGTTTAAAACAAATTGCTAATGTGAGATCTGGTAGGTCTGCAATTTCTGTTTTGGACTTTAAAATGTCTGTCTTTATCATCTAAGAAGTTGGGTGATTATTATGAAGTCTCTCAAAGAATTTTAGAAGATGGTCAAAAACTCACTGGCATGGGGAGAAATCACACATCTTTTAGCATTATATTGTAATGTACATTAGGCATATGCAATTGGTCGATTCAGCAGCAAACGAATGGGGAAGATGGCGACCGTCAGCGGAATTCAGCTATTTTTGAAAACAGATTTCTTCTTGAGAAAGTGCAACAAACTAAGATCTGGATTTGCACACAAGAAAAAACCTGGCTCTGAAAATACTCAAATGTATTCTCCCCATAGAAGTCAATAGACAGTGTAGATAAAATAAACATAACACCTGTTATGAATAATTCACATACCAATGTTCTTCACATGCAGAAAAATTGAATTATTATCGTAAATATATATTTCTATATATACTTATCTATATTTACCTATACCTGTATATGTATTCCTATAGATATACAGGTAGAGATATCTATTTTACATTATTATATATATATATATATATATATATATATATATATATATATATATATATATATTATATATATATATTTAATAATAAAATTGGAAAAAAAATCTATGTGAAAAACAAAGGAATGGAAAATATGCATAACACGCATCGGGGTTCGCAATTTAGTTCTAAAGTGGTGGGTGATGGTTCAGCGCCCATAAAGAATTGCTAACTTCAATGCTCTTTATTGAAATATTAAATATAACATATTAAAAAATATTAATAATTATTAAAAACAATTATACATACTGTAAAACATTCTGAATAATCCATAGAATATATCTATCATTTTTACAGTATGTATAGTAATTTTTTAATAATATATATATATCTACATATATCTATATATCTTTTTATAATGCAATGTGCATTATCCTGTAAGTGATAAGTGAAAAACATTGGAATGTAAAATTGAACAGTAAACATACACAGAAATGCATAAATAAATATGCACACACACACACACACACATATATATATATATATATATATATATATATATATATATATATATAGGAACAACAAAAAGACGAGGACTAGCTGGATCGTTTGCAACCAAGTGGGTTTATTCAGGCATAGGTGATAGAACACTCAGTGGTGTACAAGCTAAGGTGTTATTGATCTGACGCGTTTCGCGCATGTGCAATGCGCTTCATCAGAGATATATATATATATCATACATACATACACATATGTACCCATGTGTATGTATGCATATACAGGTATATGTTAAAGCCCTTTGCAGCCCTTTTTTGTCAAAAACCTTATACCATATTGCTTTGTGCCCTTATAACTTATATAAACAATCATTTTTATCTGACAGTGTTTATATGAGTGTAATGGTACTTTAAAGTGTATTTATTATGTGTTTAATGCAACATTTTTTCTTTCCTTACCCTTTACACAAGTTCTAAACCAGACGACCATAAATTGCGGTTTCACTCAAGCGAATGCGTTTACTTTCAACGCACGCTATTTCCGATGTGCGCCAAAAGCTAAAAAAAGACGATATTGCTTGTGCACAAACAGTAGCACTCATGCTTGTTATCTAGCCCTTAATCGGTACAAACATGTCATGGGTAGAGATACCACTAAACTATTTTATGAATATGCCAAAGAGCTCTTACTCTGAATTTCTTAAATGGTTACTATCTAAAAAGTTAAGATGCTTAGCCTACTATCTGCTTAGCCTACTTAAAATGTAGATTTTAAAACAAATATGAATCATTATCATATTCTTCACAGGCACGTGGGAACTGCGGATTGAACTACGTGATTTGGATAACTTTGAATATGTAGCTACATATTCATCCTTTAAAGTTCTTGGTGAGACTGAAAAATATAAATTAGTGCTTGGAGACTTCATCAAGAGTAATATAGGTAAGATGTTGTGCAGCACTGTATAATGAAGGAAACATATTACTATAGCAATCTGTTGACTTTTTGTAATGAGACATTTTATTTCAAATTACAATTTTTGTATGTATGTGTGTATTTATTATTTATTTTTAAAATGTTTGCTATTAAATAAAATTGATTGCTACAAATAAATATAATTACTTTTAGGGTAGTGCAAGGCATAGATGCCTATTATCTGCTTTACTATTATTTTATTATTATCCTTAACTCTTCCACTTGTATTGTCCAATACATCATCAAGCTTATTAAGGGCCAGATTACAAGTGGAGCGCTAAATATCGCTTTCTAGAAAGCGATATTTGCACTCCATTATGTAATACCAGCACATGCTAATGTGCCCTGGTATTACCAGTTTGGTGCAATGCGAACGCAACCTCTTTGTTAGCCTTCGAAAATACTGGAATGACCGACTGAATACTGGACACCTATCTACCTTTATATCTCTATCTATCTATCTATCTATCTATCTATCTATCTATCTATCTATCTATCTATCTATTTGTTTATATATACTGTATATGACCATATGTGGGCATCTGTACATTTGTTTTGTTGTTTGGGCTTAAGAGCTTATGGCCCCTATTTACCAAAGTCTGGCGGACCTGATCCGACAGTGCGGATCAGGTCCACCAGACTTCGCTGAATATGGAGAGCAATACGCACTCCGTATTCAGCATTGCACCAGCAGCTCACAAGAGCTGCTGGTGCAACGCCGCCCCCTGCAGATTCGCGGCCAATCAGCCACCAGCAGGGGGGTGTCAATCAACCCGATCGTACTCGATCGGGCTGAATTCCGGCGATGTCTGTCTGCCTGCTCAGAGCAGGCGGACAGGTTATGGAGCAGCGGTCTTTGTGACCGCTGCTTCATAACTGCTGTTTCTGGCAAGCCTGCAGGCTCACCAGAAACACGGGGCAACAAGCTCCATTCGGAGCTTGATAGATAGGCCCCTATATGTTTGATGTAATTAAATTGGAGGCACTCGGTTTCAGTTCACTGAAGCATAGCCTGATTTTATGACAACAAAATGTATTAAATAATAAATACTGCATGCACCTTAAAAAATTTAAATAGACCTTTTGGATTAGTAACGAGTAATGATGTTAACATCATTTTCATTCAGATGTTCATAATTTTTGGTGTATTTCAGAAAAACGTGTTATATATATATATATATATATATATATATATATATATATATGTATATATGTGTTAAAGTACAGTCACATAATATAAACTCATAATCTAACGGTTGTGTCTCTATATTTAAACGTTCATCAGAGAACACTGTGTCGTTAATAAACCTCCTCTTATTCCAATCTACACTGTAACCATTTTTATTCATTGTGTCATTTCTCAGGAGACTCCATGAAATTGAACAATAACTCTCAGTTCAGCACCCTTGAGCAGGACAATGACGGGCACTTAGAAAAAAACTGTGCCCAAGAGCGCTTCGGAGGCTGGTGGTATGAGGCATGTGGTGATTCAAATCTAAATTCGCTGTATCTGAAGGGAAATCACAGCACGCCCTCAATTGGTATCAACTGGAACACAGCAAATGGACCTTATTATTCCTATTCTTACTGTGAAATAAAAATAAGAACTTTGTAGAGAATGCAAATTATCACCCGAAATGTGACATGTTTACTCTTAAAGGGACAGTCAAGTAAAAAAAATAACTTTCATGTTTGTCTATAAACAAAATTCATAGATATGATTGCTAGTATTAAATGGGTCACCTTTTAGTGGGATTATTTAAGATTAACTGGAGCTTTTTGTAAGTATTTTAGATTTGTATAGGCTGAACTCGATGGACTTCGGTCTTTTTTGCATCCTCATCTACTATGTTACTATGTAAATAGGGCATGTAATTTTAAACAAATTTCCAATTTTCTTTTATCACCAATTTAGCTTTGTTCTCTTGGTATTCTTAGTTGAAAATTAAACCTAGGAAGGCTCATACGATAATTTCTAAACCCTTGAAGGCCGCCTCTTATCACATGCTGTTTGATTTGCTTTTCACAACAGGGGAGAGCTAGTTCATGTCAGCCATATAGATAACATTGTGATAACGCCTGTGACTTGTAGCAGACACTGCACTAATTGGCTAAAATACAAGTCAATAGATAATAAATAAAATGTCATGTGATCAGGGGGCTGTCAGAATATGCTTAGATACAAGTTAATCCCAGAGGTAAAAAGTATATTAATATAAAAGTGTTGGTTATGCAAAACTGGGGAATGGGTAATAAAGGGATTATCTATCTTTTAAAACAACACAAATTCTGGTGTTGACTGTCCTATTAACTCATCTATATACAATTTATCTGTGATTTACCTTTAAGGGAAGGGAAAGTTAAACAAATAATTTTAAGATAAGGTTATTAACACATTTTTTTGTTAAAAACTTACATGTTATTTTAGTGAAATCTGTTCTTTATGGTTGTTTGTTACTAATTCAGGCATTTTGATCGCTGTAACATGCTAAACATTGCAGTCATTGTGACGTTATCTAAATGCTGGTTTAATAAATGTATTTAAAAGTAAAGTGTTTGATTATATTTTTTATAACACAGAACACATATTTGCAGATGATGTTGCTCAATAGGTCATTGAATAGCTCATCGCTACATCCCCATATAGAAAACCAGAACTACCTGTGACCTATTCAGCCCGACCGCGCCATAGCACTAAGTGCAGCTCGCTCCTGTGACAGGAGCGAGCTGCACTTAGTCTTATGGCGCGGTCGGGCCGGGCTGTGACTATACAGCTGGCCCGATGCGCTGACTAAAAATAACAGACCTGCTCAGCAGAGAGCAGAGAGCGGGTCTGTTAAAGCGCCATATTTTAGTAAATTAAACAGTAAAAAATGCTTTTATGGCTATAGCACCTAAATAATGTTATATAATTCTGCACTATGTGCAGAATTATATAACATTATTTTTAAGGTTTACTGTCCCTTTAAGTATACAGTTATAGGGTACACAAATAAAACAGAAGACATATACATAAATTATATGTATACATTTATTGGAGTGCAATAATCAAAAGACAACTACATAAATCATAAGGGTATTGGGCCCGTGAGTCACTGTAAGCTGTAAACCATCTTTACATAAAATTGCTGACAGGACAGGTGGAGTCGTAAGCGTACATCCGTTCCCAGATTCCTCTGCTCCTGTACACAAACAGGTTGCTGTGGCGGTTGTACAGATGGGCTATGCACTGACCTATTGAGTCATTTCTAATTAACAGTGGAGGAGTTTTTTTTTCCCCAAATGTTTTTTTACTCACCATAATTTTAATGGCGGCAGATGATATTGATAATAAAGAACTGTATATTTATAGCTGAAGCAATCAGTCATTAGTATATTCCAGCCAGGAAGGCAGTGGATATAAACGGCATATAATACTAACAACCACTTAATTCTACACATGAAGGCATATTTATTAATGTGCGAGCGGACATGATACAATGTAGCGTATCATGTCCACCGCACATCGATAAATGCTGACTGCATACGCCGTCTGCATTTATCATTGCACCAGCAGGTCTTGTGAACTGCTGGTGCAATGCCGCCCCCTGCAGATTCGCGGCCAATCGGCTGCTAGCAGGGGGTGTCAATCAACCCGATCGTATTCGATCAGGTTGATTTCTGTCCACCACCTCAGAGCTACAAGGGGCATCAAGCACCATACGGAGCTTGATAAATCGATTCCTTAAACTGTGCCAAATTCTATAACTTGCAATAATTGCAAAGCTGAAAATCAGGTAGATGTTTTAGGTAATTTGCAGCATTTTGAAAGCCTAGATTTAAGATATTGCTTTTTAGGACAATGCCCATTTTTTACACAAAAAGCAATATATATTTAATGTCCCCTTTAAAAGATTATACAATATAAATATAGTTGTGGTGAAAGGGGTTACTACAGACCCCCCTATCTCCCCACTGATTTAAGTATGAGACCCCTTATGTTTTCAGGTTATTGCCCACCCCAAATATATAATCGTGCAGCTTTGAGAGGGAGGGCCACATTTAGAGCCCCCCGTTTCCCTCATAAAACACAGAGGGGTTTTCCAGTCTGAGATCTCGTACCCCTGCCAGTAGTAGGTGATTGGAATTCAAATATCAATCACCAACCTTAAGCACTTAAATTATGGGACATTGGCCCCAAAGGAGGCCTAATCCCCTAAAGACAGCATAGAACACAGTACCCCTCACATGAAAAAGGTGATTACCCATTTTGAAATGAGGCATCTCATAACCCTTTAGGTAGCAAATGGTTGTTAAAGAGAGGTCTTCCTTTCCCGTCTTTGTGCCTTTTTATGTACCCTTTCACCCCAAGGTAATTATTAAAATGGGTCACATGAACCACCACTTTTGAAAAAGGACACTTTTAAAGTAGCAGGTGCCTATCTTCTAATCACTATGTTAACAGTGTTCTCCAGACAAACCCATAAACAGATTAACCAACATCAGGTGGGTGGGGTATCCCCTATGTTGCCCCCCACAATTCATAAAAAAAACTTGAGACCCCTTATTTGAAAGCAACAATCCTGCTATTTCAATTGAGCAATCCTGTGTCCGCCTGGGGCCAGCATTAGGTCTATTTAGGAGGTAATGAATGTCCTAAAAGACAAAAAGAAAAAAGAGGCGCTCTTGGTGCAGCAAGTTCCAATCAGCACAACAACCAGAAGTTTGTGAAATAGACGATATACTCACAAACAAATATGCACATGCAGTGCAATAGTGGGTGAACCGAAACTTTAGAGCCGTTCGGCTGACTCCTCAATGGCGACTCTGCCAAGCGGCGCTGACACGCCAGGTAGTGAATGCAGGGGTCCGATTCTCCGTGATAACCTCCGTGATAAGCTGAGGTGATCAGCTATGCTGTGCACATATAATCCACAGACTGCTATGGGTAACAAACCATTTAACCAGAGCAAGGAAGAGTTGTAAAAAGTTCTGTTTTATTAAAACCACTTAAAAGTTACTTTGCACTTTAGCATCTGACGGCGCCGTATATGAGATAGCTCGAGTTGCGAGCTGAAACTACAGGCGGCGCAGGTTTTCACGCTTGCGCCGAAACCTGTACCGTATATCGGATCGCGCCCCTGTTCTTTCTGATCATTATTTTTCCACTGCAAGGGAGCTTTATATTATATTTGTAAAATTCTACTAGTTCTTTAAATACGTAGAAGCTGTACTTGTGCACATATTTTTTTGCTGGAAACAAAAATATAATTTCATTATTCGGATAGAACATACAATTTTCAACATCTTTCCAATTTACTTCTATTATCCAATTTGCTTCATTCTCTTGTTATCCTTTCCTGAAGAAGCAACATTGTACTACTGGCAGCTAGATGGACACATCTAGTTAGCCAATCACAAGAGACAAATGTGTGCAGACACCAATCAGCAGCTAGCTCCCACTAGTGTAGGATATGTGCATATTCTTTTTCAACAAAGGATACCAAAAGAATGAAGCACATTTTAAAACAGAAGTGAATTTAAAAGTGTCTTAAAATTACCTGCTCTATCTGAATCATGCACGTTTAATTTTGACTTTCCTATCCTTTTAAATTGTGAATACAAATAGAAAAGCCTTTATCCAAACTGCTTGGGACCGGAAAAGGTATGGATTTCAGAATAGTCGTATATTTGTATCTGTAAAATGGGACAGATGGGAGAAGCAATGGGGCCAAATGTGAACCACAATATCTGATGTTGATTACACAATTTAGTTGTCATAATACAGCTTATTCATACAACCTAAAGGTAGTTTTATATCATTTTAATATTCATATATATATAGTACCATCACAATGTAGTACAGTACGGTAATCAGAAATGTAACTTGTTTTAAATAAATGTAAACTAGTATTTGCATTTTAGAATACAAAAAAACAAAATCAAACCAAAGAGGCAGACACAGAAGATTGTGACTTTACTTTCTTGACACGGTGAGTCCACAGAATCATCAATTACTGTTGGGAATATCACACCTGGCCAGCAGGAGGAGGCAAAGAGCACCACAGCAAAGCTGTTAAGTATCACTTCCCTTCCCACAATCCCCAGTCATTCGACCGAAGGAAAAGGAGAGAAAGGAAATAACACAGGGTGCAGAGGTGCCTGAGGTTTATATAAGAAAACTGTCTGAAAATAAGGGCAGGCCGTGGACTCACCATGTCAAGAAAGAAAGAAATGTATCAGGTAAGCATAAATTTTGTTTTCTTTCTTAAGACACGGTGAGTCCATGGATCATTAATTACTGTTGGGAATCAATACCCAAGCTAGAGGACACAGATGATTAGGGAGGGACAAGACAGGTAACCTAAACAGAAGGCACCACCGATTGGAAAAAGTATGCAAAGAAGACCAATAGTAGCCTTGCAAAGCTGTTCATAAGCTTTATTTTTGAAAACCCAAGACGAAAAGATAGCCCTCGTGGAATGAGCCATAACTCTCTCTGAGGACTGCAGACCAGTAGTCTGAAAAAACAAACAATCAAACTTCTTCACCAGAGAAAAAGAGAAGAAGCAGTAGCTTCTCACTTTCCAGAAAAACAAACAGAGCAGAACACTGGGGAATCCTAGTTGCCAGTAGAAAACTATTAAAAGTACGACCAGCATCCAAGTGTACAAACATTCCTTATAAGAATAAGGAAGAAAACATAGAGAATGAACAACAAGATTCCGAATATAAAGATATTTGAACCACTTAGGGCGGAGAACCGCCTTATCTGAAAGAAACTAAGACAAATCACACTGCAAGCAGAGAGTTCGAAACTCTCCGAGCAGAATAGATAGCGAAAAGAAAGAAATCCTTCCAAGATAAAAACTAAATATCTATGGAATGCAACGCCTCAACCTGAGCCTGCTGCAAAACTTAAAAAAACAAGGGTAAGGCTCCAATAGGAGCAACAGACTAAAATACAGGCCTGAAACTAACCAGGACCTGACAAAAAAAATACACATCTGGAAAATCCGCCAGACACGTGTAACGAGTAGAAATGCAGAAATCTGACTCTGCCAGACATTAAAAACCATTCTCCAGAACTACCTGGAGAAAATAGAAAAACCTTGGAATCCTGACCCTACTTCCAAGAGTAACCCTAGGATTCTCACCAATAAAGGTATTCACGCCATACCTTATGGTAAAAATTACCAGTAACAGGCTTGTGAGCCTGAATCAAGGTCATAATGACCACTGCAGAAAAACCACACATAGACAAAACTAAGCGTTCAAAACACCAAACAGAGAGCTTTAGAGAAAGCAAGTTTGGATGAAGGAAGGACCCTCATCGGAATGTCCTTCCTCAGAAACAACATCCAAGGTGGAAGAGATAACATCTGCCCAAAGGCTGCATATCAGGACAACCTGCTGATCTCCAGAACTCTAAACGTACCTAGGAAGCTAGGCGTACTGCCAACTGATCTGACTCCAGCACCCCCGTAGTCAAGGGTTAATCTGGAGAGACCTCCAGAAAGAGCGCACGGATAAAAAATCGGACTTCTCAAGAAGTCCGCTCCCAGTATTCACTCCTGGAATGAATAGAAGGTAAACAGCAACTGTGAGCATCCGCCCACTGATCACGCCACCCCAATCATGGCTAAAGAACTCCAGGTTCCTTCCAGGTGGTTGATGAAAACCACTGAGGTGAAATTGCCTAACTAGTACCTGATAAACCGGGCTAAGGGCAACTGAGGCCAAGTCAACAGAGCATTGCAGATTGATCTCAACTCCAAGATGGAAATAGGGAAAACAGACTCCTCCTGAGTCCATAGTCCCTAGCCCAACAGGCTGGCGACCGTGGGCACTATCACCCAGGAAGGTCTCCAGAAGTAAGTACCCTGATTCTCCTGAGAAAATCTGTCTAACAAGACAGATTCACCTGAACCCCATACTACTACCAAGCATGCATAACAGCAGCACTCTTGGATGGAAACGGGCAAAGGGACGATGTCCAACAAAGTGACCATCAGACCAATTACCTCCATACATTAAGCCACTGAAGGCCTAATAGAAATGTAGAAAGAGGCAAGATGGAAAATCCTTGATTTTCTGACCTTTTGTCAGAAAAAGTTCAGAGATAGGGAAACTATTATGGTCCCTAAGAAAAACTACCCCTGTAGTTGGAACAAGGGAACTCATCTTCATATTCACATCCCATCCATGGAAACAAAGAAAAGACAACAAGATCCCTGAATGAGAGTTTGCTTGTTGAAGGATTGCGCCTGAACCAATATGTTGTCAATGAAGGGCGCCAAACTGAAAGTGTTTGACAGAAGGACAAATATCAGGAGCTTGAAGATACGCGTCCTCCATGATCATTATAAACTGACCCTCTTAGACCAAACTTAGAATCGAACCAAAGGATTCTATTTTGAAGGATGGTACTCTGAGAAAAACTAGTTGAGACACTTAAGGTCTAAACTAGGACGCACTTTTCCGTGAACCACAAACAGGATGAACAGAATCCTAGACCCTGTTGCCTTACACGCAACTGGACTATCCCTCCCAGGGTCCGCAGATAAAACAGAGAGCTGGAATCTGCATCTGGGAGTAAGGGTTTTATTCTATTTAGAAACCCTGAGGCACTAAGTCCGCAGTCTATCCGCAACATCTCGTACCCTGTTTGAAGAAAAACAGAGAGCCCCCCAAAATTCCTGTATTGGAGGCAAACCCTACATGCTAAGTTAGACTAAGCTGCAGGTTTCTACTCTGACGTCCTTCTGTGGTAGAAAACAACCCTTTTCCACCCAAATATTAGACATATACCTCTTAGATCAGGATCAAACAAGGTCTTACCCTTGTAAGGAAGCACCAGAAATCTGGACTCAGAAGAAAAATCTAAGAGTATTTTGAAAGAGAAAGTGCCTTGTGTGAGGCCTAACTCACGACCTTCAGATTATGAAACTGACTTGCTACACAACGCCCTGCGGGCTAGCACAGCAAACCCAGTAACTTAGCCCCTGGCTTAATGACTAGCATGGTAACATCAGAAACAAAAGCATTGGCTTAGGAGCCTTAATTCTGTTCTGGTTCTCTTCCAAATAGGACTCTACCCAAATGGAATCAGACAAAGCGTTGCACCAAAAGATGCTGCACTTGACACAGATGCAATACAAACCTCCATATAAGTCCTTAGCTGAGTCCATTGATCCTAAAAAGAGCAGCTATCCTCTATGGGGATTGAAATTCTCTAGCCAGAGTAGAAAAGGCCCCTTCTACTTAAGGCACCGTGCGCCATTATATTTAATGGAGACAGTGACAGGAAAAATCTTCTTTAAGGTGACAGGGCAAAAGAAAACCCTGACTTCTCCCATTCCTGATTAAAAACTCCTAGCACGAACTGGAACAGGAAACACTTCCACAGAGAAAAAACATCAAGCAACTATGAAGTTGACAAAATTCCATGGGGTTGATGATAGGTGTATCGAAGTCGCCCGTAGAAGCCAAAACCTCCTTTAACAATACACAAAGGTGATCAAGCTTAAATCTGAAGAATACCACTTCAGCATCAGATAAAGGAATTACACTATCCGAATCTGAGATTTCACCCTCAGTGGCATACCTATGAGGAAAGACAACCTGTGTAGCAGCAAGCGGATAGAAACACTACTATCTGAATCTCTAATTTTCCTCTTGCGATATCCCTTATTATAGGAAAAGCAGATAATGCCACAGGAACCACAGAAGATACCTGGGCAGTAATTTCTGCAGGCAAATAACTCCTCTAGGAGATTGAAAGGAACTGTTCATTACTGTTGGGGATTATGAACCTGGCCACCAGGAGGAGGCAAAGACACCCCAGCCAAAGGCTTAATTACCTCTCCCACTCCCCTCATTCCCTAATCATTCTGCCGAGGGAACAAGGAACAGTAGGAGAAATATCAGGGTATAAATAGTGCCAGAAGATAAATTAAATTTAGCCCCGCCCATTGGAGATATGGATGGGAGCCGTGGACTCTCCTCCCTTAGAGGAAATGAAATTATCAGGTAAGCATAATTTATGTTTTCCATCTAAAGGGGAGGAGAGTCCATGGCTAAATTCATTACTGTTGGGAACATATACCCAAGCTCTAGAGGACACTGAATGAAACCGGGAGGGAAAAGGTGGACCCTAATCTAAGGGCACCACAGCCTACAAAACCTTTCTCCCAAAAACAGCTTCTGCAGGAGCAAAAACATCAAATTTGTAAAACTTTGTAAAAGTGTGTAAGGAGGACCAGGTAGCCGCCTTACACATTTGCTTCATAGAGGCCTCATTCTTGAAGGCCCAAGATGAAACCACAGCTCTAGTTGAATGAGCCGTGATCCTCTGAAGAAGCTTATGTCCCGCTGTTTCATAGGCCAAGTGAATCAAGCTCCTCAACCAAAAGGACAAAGAAGTAGAAGAGGCTTTCTGCCCCTTGTGCTTACCTGAATACACCAAAAAAAGAGATGTAGACTGTCTAAAATCCTTTGTAGCCTGAAGATAAAACTTCAGGGCATGAACCACATCCAGATTATGAAGCAACCTCTCCTTTAGAAGAAGAAGGGTTAGGACACAAAGAAGGAACCACTATTTCCTGATTGATGTTACGGTTAACCACCTTGGGAAGAAACCCCAAACCAGTGCGCAGCACAGCCTTATCCGCATGAAAAACCAGATAAGGAGGCTCACATTGCAAGGCAGCCAGTTCAAATAATCTACGTGCTGATCCAATGGCCAACAGTAAGAGAACATTCCAGGACAGAATCTTAATGTCAATGGAATGCATAGGCTCAAATGAAACCTTCTGCAATACCTTAAGGACCAAGTTTAAGCTCCATGTGGGAGCAGACTGTCTAAAGACAGACCTGATTCTAGCCAAAGCCTGAACAAAAGATTGGATGTTATGGAGCTCAGCGAGCCTCCTATGCAACAAGACTGATAATGCAGAAATCTGTCTCTTTAAGGAACTGGCGGCAAGACCCTTCTCCAAACCATCTTGGGGAAAAGACAGAATCCTGGATACCTTCACCTTATGCCAAGGATATCCATGCTTCTCACACCAGGATAAGTAAGTCCTCCACACCTTATGGTAGATGCAACGAGTGATTGGCTTCCTTGCCTGAATTAGAGTATCAATCACACTTTCAGAAAAGCCTCTCTTGGCCAAGACTAGGCGTTCAATCTCCACGCAGTCAGCCTCAGAGAATCAAGATTTTGATGTTGAAAAGGGCCATGTTCCAGCAGATCCCTGCGACAGGGTAACCTCCACGGCGGAGAGGATGACATTCCCACCAAATCCGCAAACCATGTCCTCTGCGGCCATGATGGAGCAATCAGAATGGCCGAAGCACGCTCCTGTTTGATGCGTGCCACTACACAAGGTAGAAGTGGTAATGGTGGAAAAATGTAAGCAAGACTGAATCCCCAAGGCTCCGCCTGGGGATCCCTGGACCTCGACCTGTAACGAGGTAGCTTGCAATTGAGTCTGGATGCCATTAGATCTATCTCCGGCATTCACCACCTGAGACAAATCTCCGCAAACACTTCAAGGTGAAGAGACCATTCCTGCGGATGAAAGGATTGCCTGCTGAGAAAGTCTGCTTACCAGTTATCCACACCTGGAATGTGAATTGCTGAGAGCAAGCAGCTGTGGGACTCCGCCCACTCCAATATCCAAGACACCTCCCTCATAGCTAGGGAGCTCCTCGTACCCCCCTGATGGTTGATGTAAGCCACTGGTTATGTTGTCGGTCTGGAATCTGATGAAGCTGATCGCCCCAGAGGAGACCATGCCTTCAGAGCATTGTAGATTGCTCGGAGTTCCAGAATATTTATCGGGAGGTGAGACTCCTCCCGGGACCATTCCTTGTGCCATCCTGGCACCCCAAACAGCTCCCCATCCTGCCAGACTCACGTCCATTGTCGCAATCTCCCAGGAAGGTCTCAAGAAGGATGTCCCCATGGACAGTTTCTCCGGATGGATCCACCAAGAGAGGGAAATTCGAGTCCGAGCATCCATTGATATCTGCTGTGATAGATCTGAATGATCGCTGTTCCACTGTCTCAACATGCACAATTGAAGAGGTCTGAGATGGAACCTGGTGAATGGAATTACGTCTATGCTGGAGACCATGAGTCCAATCACCTCCATACACTGAGCCACCGAGGGTCTTGAGGAGGACCGAAGGGTAAGACTAGAGGACGCAATCTTCCGGCATCGATGGTCTGTGAGAAATATCTTCATGGACATAGAGTCTATTATCGTGCCCAGGAACTCCACCCTGTTGCTGGGAACCAGGGAACTCTTTTCTGAGTTGATGAGTT
The DNA here is from genome assembly GCF_027579735.1 of Bombina bombina. Taxonomy (NCBI): domain Eukaryota; kingdom Metazoa; phylum Chordata; class Amphibia; order Anura; family Bombinatoridae; genus Bombina; species Bombina bombina. Next base: position 39,289,852 of record NC_069510.1, read on the forward strand.
GATCTTCCAACTGTGAGATTGGAGCAAAAGAAGAAGCGCCCTCGAATGATCCTCTGTGAGACTGAGCGACGGCGTCTGGACTAGGATGTCGTCTAGATAGGGCGCCACAGCAATGCCTCTGGATCTGGCCACTGCAAGTAGCGCGCCCAGATCCTTCGTGAAGACTCTTGGGGCCATCGCCAGACCAAAGGGAAGGGCCACAAACTGGAAGTGTTGGTCCAGAAACGCATATCATAGGAACTGGTATGAATTGGCACATGAAGGTAAGCGTCCTTCAAGTCTATAGTTGTCATGAACTGTCCCTCTTGAACTAGGGGCAGAATAGATCTGATCGTTTCCATTTTGAATGATGGAACACTCAGAAACTTTAGGTCCAGAATCAGGCAGAACGTGAACTCCTTCTTTGGAACCACAAAAAGATTTTAATAGCACCCTAGACCCCTTTCTGCTTGGGGTACTGGTACGATAACACCTAGAGAGTAGAGATCCCTCACACATTCTAGAAGGCTTCTCTCTTTTCCGGTCTTGAAGACAGGTTTGACAGGAGGAATCTGCCCCTGGGTGGATGGGATCTGAACCCTATCCTGTAACCCTGGCCGACAACGTCCAGAACCCAAGGACCCTGAATGTCCTGCAATCAGGCTTCTGAGAAGAGAGATAATCTGCCCCCTACTTGGTCCGGAGACCGGTCGGGGGCCGCCCCTTCATGCCGATTTTGTCTCTGCGGGCTTCTTGCTCTGCTTAGACTTGTTCCAAGAATGAGCCAGTTTCCAAGTTCCCTTTCCACACAAAAGGGACGAAAAGTAGATCCTTTAGGCTTAGCCTTCTTATCCGGCGGTAGAAAAGCTCCCTTGCCTTCCGTAACCGTGGATATGATTGAATCCAATCCTGGACCAAACAGAATCTTTCCTTGAAAAGGCAGGGACAACAGCCTTGACTTAGAGGTCATGTCCACAGACCAAGACTTTAGCCACAGAGCCCTTCGAACTAAAAACAGAAAAACCTGACACCTTAGCGTTCAGGCGAATAATTTGCATATTGGCATCACATATGAAAGAATTGGCAATCTTCAGCGCCTTAATTTTATCCTATATCTCATCGATGGAAGTCTCCCCCTCGACCATTTCACACAGGATTCACACCAATATGTTGCAGCTCAGGCGACCGCGGCTACGGCCGCTGCCGGATGAAAAACAAACTTTTATTCATATGCTCTTTAAACGACGAACTATTCTCGAGAGGTTGTCCGCTTCGCAAGCGTGGAGATAGCACTATCCACCTTAGGGACAGTACCCCACAGCTCAAGCTGAGAGTCCGGAACAGGGAACAGTTTCTTAAAGGAAGAAGGGGAAAAGGAAGAACCTAATCGCTCCCATTCATTCTTAATAATATTCTCCATCTTAACAGGAACCGGGAAGGCCTGAGGCCCCACCCTGTCCTCAAATACCTTATAAAGCTTAGGAATCGCAGGTTCTTCTGGAAATTTTGGTTCCGGAACTTCCAGAGTAGCAAGCACTTATTGCAGCCAAAAGCACAAATTTTCCATCCTAAATCTAAAGTCAGGCTCCTCTGCAGCCAGAGGTTTAGATGACATGGACTCCAACCCAGAAGGGGCCTCCTCCGAAGAGTCGGAGAGGGCCTCTTCATCATATAATGCCTCTGATATTTCCACAGGCATAGACAACCCCTGGGCGGGCTCGAATGTTACACCCTTCGCTTGCGCTTAGCAGAACTTGGTAAGGCATGGATCACTTTCGATACCGCCGTTTGCAGTTGATCCGCAAAATCTGACGGCCAATAAATCTCTCCCGCAGGTTGGACCCTGGGGTGCTGCACGTGCAATTGGAGATGGATGCAGGGAACGCACCTCACGGAATGGGGAACCCTCAGAGGTGGACGGCTCAGTAGTACTAGACATCCGTTTTAGATATCGTAACTTTATTAAGGCATGTGGAACATAGTTGAGCAGGCTGATCTACCAGAACCTCCTCACAATAAACACAGGAATGAGACCTTGTTAAAGAGGGAGAAACCTCCAAAGCGTCAGAGTCCTCCATAGCTTGCGCTGTTATTACGGACTAGATTAAATTAACAATTAGGCACCGTTATACCTCCAATGGCCGGTGCACTCACCACCTCCTATGACCCGTACTGCAGAAACCTTTCCATCTCCTGCGCCGCTGATCAACAGAGAAAGAGAGATAGCCATACCCGGTCACATGGAATGCCTGACAAGACCACCCCTGCCTAAGGAGAATACGCGCAAAAAAATGGACGCGCAATACTCCCATATGTCACCTGAAAATTCCACACATTGCCAGAGCCTCATCTCGCACATAATGCAGAAATGACACAATAAACAATATCATGTATAAATCCCCCCTGTTCAATAATCCCCTTTCCAGGAATATTAACCCTTGATTCTTTAAGATAAAGGCCCTGTGACCCTGTCTTCCATGTTATCATTTATGTAATAAAAAATTAAATCATCTTACCAGAATCTACGCCGTGGAAAGGAACACGGCCCTTCAAGTGTGACAGGTTAGTAGCCTCACTCCTGACATGGGCTTGAGTGAAAAAGCAGGCAGCGAAACTCGTCAATGCTGATTGCTTGTGGAGCTGTTAATATGAGTCAGGATGGTTTTGCAGAAAGATTCTCCCCGCATCTCCGGACTCTAACTTTTGCCCAGGCTCTCACTGAGAGGCTGACAGGACTACTTAAAACTCCAGTCCCAATGCGAAGAGTACTACCCTCCATAAGAGACTACCCCGATCTTCGGCACTTCTCTACCGTCCTCCTGTGACGAGGGATGAGGGGAGTGGGGGAGGTATTTAAGCCTTTGTCTGGGATGTCTTTGCCTCTTCCTGGTGGCAAGGTTCATAATTCCCAACAGTAATGAATGAAGCCGTGGACTCTTCTCCCCTTTAGATGGAAATATTATTTATTTAATTATATAATGACACTGTCACTTTAAGTACTGAAAAGCTAGTAAATGCAAGCACAACGTAGAAAAATAGAGCCATCCTACACCCCAGCCTGACTGAGGTGTCTAAACTATATCTAAAAAAAAATTCCCTGGAAACACAGCAAAGTTCTGCTGCCGCAACATCATTCTGAATAAATGGCCGTAAGGAAGATGCCGCTCCACCTGATCAAAGCGGAAAGCGGGACATGTGGCTCACCAACTAGATTCCGGACAGTTATGCAAGCCCATGATTCACTTAGTCTGCATACTGCAGAGTCCTTCCCGCCACAGAAATGTGTAATGGCGGAGGACCGTTGCGCTGCATAGGATTCTCTCAATACATTTTTGCTGCCGCCCCCGACAAAAAAAATTAATTATCCATCAAAGCATAAAGTGACAAACCGTATATATAGAAATAAACTGTTCGCAAAAACGAACAGCGCATTCACAGTAAAGGAAACTGAAGTCTGACTTGCTGTTAAACATACACTGAGCAAAATGGCTAAATATTATTTTGTAGCATATAATACCATAAACATGCCGTGACTCAAACATAAGCTTGCTATGCTGCCCACAATAAGTAAAGAGTATATACCTCCATCCCTAGAAAGGTAATAACCCCAGTCTCCAGTCACATTAGAAGTGCCTGCTCCCTGCCTTGAAATATCCTGATACAGAATATATATGTCCCTTAACAATGCAGACTTCTTAAGTGCCCATCTCCCTACTAGAAGACAAAAAGGCACTTACCTGCATCTAGCTGTCCGGCAGGAGGATAGTCTACCTGGCGTGAGTGGGTGCACAGAGGCCTGTAAATAGAGAAAGAACAGAGAAAACCTACTCAGACTTTCTATACTCTGGGCAGCAAATATGTTAGGAAAACGTAGCAAGACCCACCTTACAAGTTCCTAACTGCTTTAAAGCAACCACTGCCTTACTGAAGAGACTAACATGGAGTACAGCTAGACCCAATCTTGAGAGGAAAGATCAGAGTAAACCTACTCTGGCTCTCTGGCTTTCAAAATAATAAAATCTTGCTTGAAGAGAAATAAATCCAGTCTTCATCAGACACCAAAAATGTTACCTCCTCCTTGCAAAGAGAATGACTGGGGGTTGTTGGAAGGGAAGTGATACTTAACAGCTTTGCTGTGCTGCTCTTTGCCTCCTCCTGCTGGCCAGGAGTGATATTCCCAACAGTAATTGATGATTCCGTGGACTCACCGTATCTTCGGAAAGAAAAAATGTCAATTTTTAATATTTTTCTTTTTTTAAATGTTAATGAAAAAGTGTAGATTTTAGAATAATTTTGCATTTTGGAATTCCAGATATGGGGATTTGTACCTGTACTTATAAAATGACAGTGCTAAGCCTTTTCTACTCCAGTAACACTTTATTTGCTTCTCAATTGCCACAAACAAACGGTTAAAGGGATAGTCTAGTCAAAATTAAACTTTCATGATTCAGATAGAGCATGACATTTTAAGCAACTTTCTAATTTACTCTTAGGGGCCAATTTACTATGCTGCGAATGCAGCAGTTTCTGCACGAACCTTACAGGCTCGCTGGAATCATAAGACTGCTGCTCCTTAACTCGTCCGCCACCTCTGAGGCAGCAATCATCCTCATCAGATACGATCGGGTTGATTGACACCCCCTGCTAGCGGCCAATCTGCAGGGGGTGGCATTGCACCAGCAGTTCCCAAGAACTGCTGCTGCAATGATAAATGCCGACAGCGTATGCTGTCACCATTTATCAATGTCGGGCGGACATTATCCTCTACAGAGGATCATGTCATCAGACAAATGATAAATTGGCCCCTTATTATCACATTTTCATAGTTCTCTTAGGTGCTGAACCAAAAATGGGCTGGCTCCTAAGCTTACATTCTTGCTTTTTCAAATAAAGATAGCAAGAGAACGAAGAAAAATTAATAATAGGAATAAATTAGAAAGTTTCTTAAAATTGTATGCTCTATCTGAATCATGAAAGTTTATTTTTGACTAGACTATCCCTTTAATGTATTTAGAACATTTTCATGCTTGGTTGGTGTTTATGACTACAGAGAAGTCTTGTAATTGAAAAGTTTTCTATGGTTTAATTAATTGCTATTATATTTTGGATACTGTTGGGAGAAGGAATTACTGGATGAACAATTTTTTTGGTATCCAGTTTCTCTATGGAGCATATCTATCAAGTATGGAGCTTGAAGGCCCATGTTTCTGGCGAGACTTCTCAGAATGACAGACATCAACGCAATTCAACCCGATCGAATACGATTGGGTTGATTGACACCCCCTGCTAGCAGCTGATTGGCCGCGAATCTGCAGGGGGCGGAATTGCACCAGCAATTCACAAGAGCTGCTGGTGCAATGCTGAATGCGGAGAGCGTATTGCTCTCCGCATTCAGCAAGGTCTGTCTGACATGATCCGCAATGTCAGATCATGTCCGACAGGCCTTTCATAAATAGGGGCCCAAATCTAACCTCTTCCAAAAATTTTTTAGGTATGATTGTGATATGGTTTGGAAAATATGTTTTAGTCCCTTATATTCGATCGGGCGGACAGGTTATGGAGCAGCGGTCCATACAGAGCTTGATAAATTGACCCCTTTGCCTCTCTCTCTTGCTCTGCAGAGAGGCCAAAAAGCAAATTCTGTAATCTGCAAATGCTGCAAATCAAATAGCTGGTTTTGGCAGGTTACAAAATTAGCTTTTTGGCCCCTTTACAGAGCATGTGACAAAGCACAATTTCTACACCAAAGCAAAAAAGCATTTTATATCCCTTTAATAAAGATCTCTGAAGAAAGAATTGTTACATTTTCAAAGTAGAACAGAATCTAACTTAATGGCCCACATGCAATAAAAAGCGAGCGGACAATTTTCTCAACTTGGGAAGTTGTCCGCTCGCCTTTGTGGCATACGGGCAGCTGTTCGTCCGCTGCCTATATGTATCATTACACGCTCAGGTGGGAGGGTAAAGCCGTCCCCTTCTTTTGTGCGACCAATCACGTGAGAGAAGGACTTATCAATCACCTTGAATGAACGAGATCGGGGTGATTTTTCTCCGTCACCTCAGAGGTGGCAAAGAAGGAAAGATGCAGCAGTCTGATGACCGGTGCTTCTTATATTGCGGGAAGCAGGTTCGCATGTGTGAATCTGCCCCGCAAGGGCTCTGGAACAGCTTATGGTACTTCATACATGGAGCCCAATGTTGTAATGAAGTAATATTAATGTTGCAAAACAAATCAGATTCACTGCTAAGAAATGAGGTCAATTTATTAATGTGCGAGTGGACATGATACAATGTAGCGTATCATGTCCGCTGCACATCGATAAATGCCGACAGCATACGCATTTATCATTGCATCAGCAGTTCTTGTGAAGCAATAGAATTAAAATAAAAAGTTGTGTACAAAATGTATGCTCTATCTGAATCATGAAAGAAAAATGTGGCTTTTATGTCCCTTTAATAATGCGATAAAGAATAAATATTTACAGTATGTCCTTATTGGTAATTTATGTTTGATGAATATTTTGATACAATCTCGTGCGCCTTTTACTTTTTGATCTTTATTTTTTCCCAGGTCTCTTTGGAGTAGCGCCAGATTATCTTTATACTAAGGATTTCTTTGTTTGGAATAATTAAAGGGACATTCAAAATCGGAATCCATATGGGTGCATTTCAGTTTTGATTAGAAGCATTTTTTTAATATAAATGTATTGACAATGCTTCTTATAAAAGCTACAGCTGTTTCAAAAGTATATTTAAGCACCGTGCACCAGCATTTGAAACACAGCAGTTGCTCAGGGACCCTAAGGTTCTTGTATCATCTGGTAATGACGCAGTTTGTTAATTGCTGGCATAACACAAGCCCCTACTGGTGCTCTGAGCAGCTGTAATATTTAAAATGCTGATGCACTGAGAATATCTAGCTATGCTTCACATGCACATGCAGAGAAAAATGTTACCACTAAAAACAGTGATAACCTTTACTAGAAGCATATTTGCCAATACATTTACATTGCAAATATGTTTCTAATCCAAAATGTAATTCATCTATGTGTATTTAAATTTTGACTAGAATGACCTTTAAAGGGATATTAAACCCTTTGAGCTAATAACTTAAAATATTAAATTGTGTGTAGTAAATACAGAATGCAATATAAAGTCCTGATTTAGTTTGCTGTTTTGTTGCTGTTAAATACATTATGCTTATTCCATGCTCCCTTGTGGGTAAAAAAGGCAAATTCTGTATTCTAGGTTTCTTTCTAAATACTGCATATTGCCTAAACTATCTACATATTACACAGTCAATGCGTAGAGCTGTGCACAGATAGAGCTAGCCATAACTGGACACAATTAAAGGGACACTGAAACCAATTTTTTTCTTTTGTGATTCAGATAGAGCATGACATTTTAAGCAACTTTCTAATTTACTCCTATTCTCAAATTTTCTTCATTCTCTTGGTATCTTTATTTGAAAAGCAAGCATTTACGTTTAGATGCCGGTCCATTTTTGGTGAACAACCTGGGTTGTTCTTGCTGATTGGTGGATAAATTCATCCACCAATTAAAAATTGCTGTCCAGAGTCCTGAACCAAACAAAAAGCTTAGATGCCTTCCTTTTCAAATAAAGATAGCAAGAGAATAAAGAAAAATTGATAATAGGAGTAAATTAGAAAGTTGCTTAAAATTGCATGCTCTATCTGAATCACGAAAGATAAAATTTGTTGTTCAGTGTCCCTTTAAGGGAAGTAAGATAAACATAAAGAGTTATTTTAAGAAGTTTTGCAAATGATTTTATAACATGTATATTTAATTATTTATGTAGGCCTTTAGCTATTAAAGATTCAATTGCTGATATAAACGATAGATAACTGAGAACAATTATTTTAAAGATATATTTTTATATATTGTAAACATGAGAGTGCCTGCTTTAAAACTGTTGCTGTAGACCAAGTATACTCTTTTTAAAGGGACATTAAAAGCGAAATGCAATTTTTGCATCTTCCTCTAATTATGGGCGCCACCACTTTGGACCCTAGGTTACACAGCAGGTATCTGAAGAAGAGTTGCTGCACATGTGCAAACACATCAGCACTGGAATGTAGTGAAAGCTAGGTTTCAACATGGCCGCACCCATGACTAGAGGGAGGCTGGGAATAACCTCAGCACTATGCTTCTAGAATGTATTTGGTGTTTAATGTCCCTTTAAGTTTTCTCTTAACAATGAATAACACTTAGGCCTGGAGGAGCCAATGAAACTCATTTGTAAAAATTGCGGAATTCAAATAGATTTGTAACTGGTTCTCTTTACAGCCATGAGTCGTGAGATTGGCTGGGGTATAATTAATGGAGCTGCATGCATCTCACAACTGCTAATTTCTCACTGAATAGAACAAGTTCCTCTTCCAAGTATTCCAGCACCAAAAAAAAATACCTTGAACAATTTGCTAAACAAACAAATGGGGAAAACACCCTCTGTAAAACAATCAACTGCAAAATGCACAAAAGAAAACAGTAAAAAGATAAAAACAAAAAAACAAACAAAACCAAGATAACCTCATCAGTTTTGAAATAGCGATATTTGACCATAAGACAAGATACAGTAGCAAAAGAGCCTTTACAAATTCTACATTATTGATCAAGAAGCACCACGTGTCCCAGAATCCCCTCTACCAGCTGCTTGTTAACATCTCCATGGTTACTTAGAAGCTTCCTGCTCTATCCAGTGAGATTACTTGACACTAACAAAACTAATATGCATATATTTTACAATATGGACATTTACATAATAACCCATTTTCAAAACTAGTTTCCGAAGTGTTGTATTTGTAATTATTGCTTTTCCTAAAATATTACTATAAAAAGTACAGAACATTCTTAGTATAGGGACTGTGCAGTAGAGATCATGTGCAAGAAAATAATTGGGTGATTTTAATACAGGGAGGAGTTACTGATATTTATTATAAATGTTCAACCAATACTGATACTTTAAATAAGTGACTGAGGGACCGAATAAACTACAAGGCTATGTGGGCTTCAGGACTCACAGTGCTCTGGATAGTGACCACACTTACTAAAGCTGAAAACAGCTGTCCAGGTAGGTGGCCAAAAATACACAGGTGCAGGGTTTAGGGTTACTATTACTCAGATTCAGACAGTGTTTTATGTTATTACATTTTAAAATGTACTTGTTATTTCTGAAACAAGGAATCTTTCATTTTATGTTATTAACCTCTAATATTAAAGCCATAAAGCTGCCTTCTACCGTATTCGGATTCTAATGAAAGATTAGAATGCACATCCCTATTAAATAAGGTATTATTGAGTCAGTGTGAAACCCTGTATGATGGAAAAAATACTTTTTGGCAAAGGGACAAGACAATAGATTAAATTAACAAAGTAGCAAACAATAAATTAATGTATTTGTTGATGATCTTTTTCTGTGTTTTTAATGTTTTATAGCAAACAATTTTTTATACGTATTGACAGCTTAACTCCAAATATCTTATTGCTTTACAATATAATATATACACGTTTAACAAGAACTTTACCAACAAATGTGTAAGATAAAGACAGAGGGTGTGCTTGGTAAACATAGAAAACAACTCCAAAGCATTTCTGATAACTATCTATCTATCTATCTATCTATCTATCTATCTATCTATCTATCACCAGTGTCTACTAAATAGAGGGCCAGATTATGAGTAGTGCACTAACAGTTGTGCCCGAACAATAACGGGTTTATCACAGCTGTGTGTCGGATGTAACGATCATATTACAATTTGAAATTAAATGTGAACGAGTGCAATTGCGATTTATGCTAGAATGATTACCACGTCCTCAAAGAGCTCTGGTTAACTGTTTTGCAAAACTAAAAAGTGTCAGAAAATACAATAAAAAGTTACATTCATAATAACACCATCTAATATTTTTTTTAGTTTATTTTTAATTGCACAAAAATTTTATAAGGCACTGGATATAGCGCTGCGGAATCCGTTGGCGCTCTACAAATAACCGATAATAATAATAATAATTGTCTACAGGGTTGTGTATTCATTCTCTCACACAATCAACAGCTGATATGAAATATAAGTCTTTAAGTCACATTAGCAATGAAAACCAGGCTTCCACACTGTTAAATAAAAAGGAAATGTTTATTACATGTTTATATCGAATCATTTTTAAATACTTTGTCATGAAAATGATTGTACACTTTCTAAACACCGATTGGTTAATCCTTTATCCAAACATAAATTGATGATCAGTCACTTTATAATTTATTAATTAATCATCAGCTCCTGTAAGGAAATAATAGCTTCATATTGCTGTATTTCTGAAAGAGAAGTATAAAAATCATGGCACAAATGTTATTACATCTTTCTTTAACTGCAGTTTTATGCTTCCAGAACTGAAGGTTGTTGAAGTTGGAGATGCGAAAAAGCTGACCATCCTCAGAGGATGTCCAGGACTCCCAGGGACTTCTGGGCAGAAAGGGGCACCTGGATCACCAGGAGGGGCAGGTGAGAGAAATGAAACCCAAAAATGTTCTTTCATGATTCAGATAAAGCCTTCTATTTTAAGCAACTTTCTAAGTTATTTCTATAATCAAATTTGTTTCATTCTCTTGGTATTCTTTTAAAAAATCAACAATGCACTGCTGGGAGCTAGCTGATCACATCCTCAGCCTACATAAGTATGTTTTTAAAAAATGAATACCAAGAGAACAATTCAAATGTTTTTTTATGCCCTAAATATATGCACTGTGGCATTTTTTACCTAAAAGGGACAGTAACATCACAATTAAAAATTCATGACTCAGATAGAGCCTGCAATATTTATTTTTTTAATTCTTTTTTTTATTAAAGACACAAATAGATATAAACAATGAGATAATACAATCCCCATCCGCACAAGTGGAAGTGATACATGGTTATTGGTTATGGAGTCTAATGATAATGACATCAAAGTCTTTAACATTCCCAAGTGAGAAAAGAGTGTAGCGTTAATCTGGAAAATAACATTTTTTATAACAATAAAGATTATTTTGTGTCTAACTCTGTAAAAGTTACAGATCAGTATTTTTTTTAAATAAATAAATAATTGTGACGCAGAAGATTAGCGGACGGTTGTCAAATTGTAATGTAATAAAAATCATGTGGGGGAGAGAGCAAAAAACAAAAAAAGGGAATTAACCCTTTGAGTGCTAAGCACTTTCCCACCTGGGTGCTAAGGTTTTCTTAAAGGGGCTTTTATTTAATATTTTTAAAAATATTTTTTTTTAACTTTTTTTTTAAATTTGTTTCAGATTCCCAAGACTTACACCGTTGGAAAGGTTAGGCGATTACCTTTCCAACAGTGGGTCTTGGGGGTCTGTAGCTGCTTAGGTGCCTGAGATACAGGCTTCTAAGTAGCATGCCCCCTGCTCCTATATTTAACATTGTTAATGTTAAATAAAGTTGCGCGGTGACGTCATCACGTTTATTGCGCGTGACGTCACCATGCAAAACGGAAGCCCCGGCGATGCCTTTCATTATGCAGCACCGATCACCGGGGTAGGAGCGGGTGGGAGCCCCCAGATCTCCCTCAAGTTGGGAGAGTGCTAGTGACGGCTCTGAGCCGTCATTAGCACCAGAGTGGGAAACTCTGTGACGGCTCAGAGCCGTCATTAGCACTCAAGGGGTTAAAGGGACACTGAACCCAAATTTTTTTCTTTTGTGATTCAGATAGAGCTTGCAATTTTAAGCAACTTTCTAATTTACTCCTATTATCAAATTTTCTTCGTTCTCTTGCTATCTTTATTTGAAAAAGAAGGCATCTATGTTTTTTTCTTTGTTCAGTACTCTGGACAGCATTTTTGATTGGTAAATGAATTTATCCACCAATCAGCAAGGACAACCTAGGTTGTTCACCAAAAATGGGCCGGCATCTAAACTTACATTCTTGCATTTCAAATAAAGATACCAAGAGAATAAAGAAAATTTGATAATAGGAGTAAATTAGAAAGTTGCTTAAAATGTCATGCTCTATCTGAATCACGAAAGAAAAGATTTGGGTTCCGTGTCCCTTTAATAAGGGAGGGAAAGAGCGTGCCATTTTAAAGGTTGTATCAGGCATGATAGCCCCTTCAAACTACTATAATCTGTATTTTGCTCTTTTTACAGAAATGAAGGGATGTGTAGGCGATCCTGGAGTGAATGGGCCACCAGGGCCTAAAGGTTGGTAACAAAGTAACACTAAGTACTAGAATGTGTTTAGGACATTGGGGCTGTAGCCATGAAATATTTTGAGCATATCAACATGTACAGCATTGTATACATGATAATAAGGACACATAAAAGTCAAAATCAAACGTTTAGGATTTAGATAAACATGTAATTAAAAAAAAATATGAGGACAAGCCAATTATTATATTGTTTATTATTATATTATTTATCTTTTTGTTTATAAATATTTCTCTGTTACACACAAACCAGACAGGTACTGTACTAAATGTATTATATTTTAAAGATGCATATCTATGCCTGTAAACTTATTTAATATATCAAATAAAGAGATTGAAAAAAAACCATAATCCAATTTACCTCATTATCTTGGTATCCTTTGTTAAAGAGCTTACCTAGATAGGCTCAAGAGTATGCACTATATTTGTGATGTGTTTAAAACAATGTTTGTTATACATTGTTGTAAACACAGTTGCCATAAAGTGCTCAAGACACATGCAAATGCATGAGCATATCTAGATATGCCTTTCAGCAATGCATATTCAAATGCCATTAAGGTTTAAGGGGATTTATTTTGGCAATTTTTTTTTTTTTTTTCCAACAGGTGAAAACGGAAAACCTGGTGCTACTGGAATACGAGGAGAAAAAGGTGACATTAAGAAAAAAAAATATATAATTTAGCACATTGATTCCATGCAAGGATATTGCCCTTAAAGTTACCTTTTGTTAGAAAGAATATGAAGTCAATCTGTTGCTAATGACTCAGAATGCTTGTGATAGACTCCTAACATACCCAGGGGCGTATTTAGGTTTTGTGCTGCCCTAGGCACTCAAAATTCTGCTGCCCCTTAAAAATCTGCTGCACTAGGCACCGGCCTCGTTGGCCTATGCCTTAATACGCCCCTGTACATACCACTAGATGTTGTCATCTAAACAGTTAAAGCACAATAGACCAATAAACTGAAAGGCGATTCTCTTAAAATACACTAAGGACAATACTCCTTCATATATTAGTTTTATAGCAAACTATATAATTTTACTCACAAATTCATTTTTGTTTACTCAACAGGGGAGAAAGGAGACGTGTTCATCTCTCAGCCAATCAAAGGTGGGTGACAGACCTCAATCTGGTACTACACCCCATATATTGAAGCTTGTAAGATAGAGCATACAATATTAACCGCTTAAGCCTATTAGACATAACTACTACATCACAAAGTACTTTGCCTAGCCCACCATGTTCACATAGTAGCTACGTGTAACCTCCTGCCTCATGCTGCAGTCCCGGCTGTCCACTATGAAAGCTAAGCCAGAGGCAGAAAGCATCTGTCTTCACATGGTAAGGAAGCAGTGATCGTGCTTCCATTGCCATATGAAGGCAGATTGCTGATGCAAACACTGACACTCTGGCCCCAAGTTATGAAAGTCTGGCGGACCTGATCCGACAGTGCGGATCAGGTCCGCCAGACTTCGCTGAATACGGCGAGCAAAACGCTCGCCGTATTCAGCATTGCACCAGCAGCTCACAAGAGCTGCTGGTGCAACGCCGCCCCCTGCAGACTCGCGGCCAATAGGCCACCAGCAGGGGGGGTGTCAATCAACCCGATCGTACTCGATCGGGTTGATTTACGGCGATGTGTGTCCGCCTGCTCAGAGCAGGCGGACAGGTTATGGAGCAGCGGTCTTTGTGACCGCTGCTTCATAACTGCTGTTTCTGGCGAGTCTGATGACTGGCCAGAAACACGGGGCATCAAGCTCCATTCGGAGCTTGATAAATATGCCCCTCTGTGTCACTGTTTGCATCAGCTTGCAGTGCGGCCGTGGATGATGTGGGATGGAAAGAAGAAGGCAAGCTGGGGGCATCGCAGGAGGGGTGAGGGATAGTAACACTACAACATTTGTGGGGAGGGATGGGCTGCTACACTACAGAAAGGAGATGGGGGCCCCAATGATAATCGGTTGGGTGGGAGGGTGAGGGTCATTCTCTACACTACAGAAAATTTTTTGAAAAAACAAACATACAAATAAACATATAAACAGAGATGCTTTAACCTCTTAAGGACATATGACGGAATTTTTCCGTCATAAAACAATTGAGCAAACTGAAATCTGTGTCCTTAAAGGGTTAACAATCATTTGTATTATGATTGCACAAGTGGTATGTAAATAATTTCAGCGAGAAACCTAAAGTTTGTGGAAAGAGTTAACAATTTTTTTTAATATGATCGCATTCGGTATGAAACAATGGCATGAAATATACCAAAATGGGCCGAGATCAATATCTTGCTTGTCTACAAAAAAAATATATATATAGCTTTGATAAATAAATAAATCTATTTCAGTTTAAATGGAGTGATAGCAAAAAAGCTAAAAATTCTCTGGTCTTTTGGTCAAGTTTTTTCTGAAATTCACAGTCTTAAAGGGACAGTCTAGGCCAAAATAAACTTTCATGATTCAGATAGAGCATGTAATTTTAAACAATTTTCCAATTTACTTTTATCACCAATTTTGCTTTGTTCTCTTGGTATTCTTAGTTGAAAGCTTAACCTAGGAGGTTCATATGCTAATTTCTTAGACCTTGAAGCCCACCTCTTTCAGGTTGCATTTTAACAGTTTTTCACCACTAGAGGGTGTTAGTTCACGTATTTCATATAGATAACACTGTGTTCGTGCACGAGAAGTTATCTGGGAGCAGGCACTGATTGGCTAGACTGCAAGTCTGTCAAAAGAACTGAAAAAAGGGGCAGTTTGCAGAGGCTTAGATACAAGATAATCACAGAGGTTAAAAGTGTATTATTATAACTGTGTTGGTTATGCAAAACTGGGAAATGGGTAATAAAGGGATTATCTATCTTTTAAAACAATAAAAATTCTGGTGTAGACTGTCCCTTTAAGGGCTTACACAACTTCCTATTTTACTTCTATAATCAACTTTGCATCATTCTCTTGGTATCTTTTTCTTTGAAGGAGCAGCATTGCATTACTGGGAGTTAACTGAACACATCAGTAAGGTAAATATGTGCAGCCACAAATCAGCAGCTAGCTCCCAGTTCCTGAGCCAACCTAGGTATGCTTATCAAAGAGAACAAAGCAAATTGGATAATAGAACTAAATTGGAAAGTTTATATTAATAAACTAGACACTGTCCAATGGAGGGCTACTAAAATGGTCTAAAATATAAACATACAATGAAAGACTCTATGATTTAAATATGTATAGTTTAGAGGAGAGAAGGGAAAGAGGTGACATCATAGAAACCTTCAAATATATGAAGGGACTTAATTAAGTGGAAGCTAAAATCTTTTTCCAAAAAAAAAAAAGCTGCAGAGGTAGATCTTTTTTTTACAGAAAGGGTGGTTGATTCATGGAATAAACTTCCAACAGAGGTGGTAAACACAAGTACTGTAAAATAAATAAAAATATTCTAAAAAACCCCCCATGTAATTAGGGTAGACTTGATGGGCCATTTTGGTTCTTATCTATCGTCAAATTCTACCTTTCCATGTTTATATTTTGTTTAAAATTGTAAACTCTGTCTGAATCATGAAATTATTTTTTTTGTGTTTCATGTCCCTTTAATGGTTTTTAATGTTAAGACTAGCAATCCTTACCTCCCCGTGATATAATACATAAAAAGAAATATTGCTCAGGACCAAAACAGCACTGTTGGGTCCTGAGCAGAAACTGCTGCTGATCTAGTTAGCAGAGCTAATTACCCAGCTGGGTCGGACAACTAGAGCAGCTGATAGGATCAGCGGCGGTTTCTGCTCCCAATATATTTAGGCGCAGGTTAGCTAGTCTTGAAATTGCACTGAATTAAAGCATGAGATTTTTTGACCATAATGACCTTTAACTCTCAAAAGCCAAGTTCTGACAAATGATTTTCCTACTGATGCCATCACAGAAAATATATCAGATGGAATTTAATGGCTGATATTATTATATAACTACATGTGTGCTGATATGTAGCAGACCAATATAATCACAAGACTTACTCTACAGCTGAGAATGTCATTCTTAACCATAAACAGGTTTTATGCATATTATTTTTTCTTGTAGTTTGGAAGAACTGTAAGGAGCTGTTGGATCAGGGAGAGGTCCTAAGTGACTGGTACACAATATACCCAGATGGCGAGCAACCCCTGAAGGTGCTGTGTGATATGCACACTGAGGGAGGAGGCTGGATTGTGAGTACTGGGGAGTTACTCAAATACTCCAAGAAAATAAGACCTCAATTTCTGCATAATATTATATTATATTATAATATTTCTGCTGAACTTGGTACCTACACTTTTAGATATTTCAAAACAATATTAGTTCTATTTTCAACCGTTTAAATTGTAACTGATTATTCACTTATCTCCTCATATAAACCAAAGAAAGAAATGTCTATCTATATTAATAAGGATTAGACCTAAATGTAATTTTACTGTCTGTTCATCAGGATATGCGATTAAATATATACTTTGTTTTAATTAATCTGTGCACTTTATTCGCTCCATCTGCTTTTAACCCCTTCCTTTGTTATCATATCTTCTTTATTTTCGTTCCTACGCACTATTAATTCCACCATCTGGAGATGTAGCTTTAAGATACGGGTATTGGCTTCATGACAATAAGACTAAAGAAGACGAGGTAGATTTATTAAGCAGCGGATGCTGCAATCTACCCCTGAAGTTTCCGGCTCGCCCGAAACTGAAATTAAGAAGCAGAGGTTATTGACACCTAGGGGCCGATTGACCGTGAATCTGCAAGAGGCAGCATTGCATAAGCATTTCACCAGAAAGGCTTGTGCAATGATAAATGCCAACAACGTATGCTTTCGGCATTTAGCGTTGTCGGGCGGACATGATTCGCTGCATGAATCGGCCCCCAAGGCTCCCAAATTGTGAAGTTTAAAGGGACAGTCTACACCAATTTTTTTCTTATTTAAAAAGATAGATAATCCCTTTATTACCCATTCCCTGTTTTTGCATAACCAACACAGATATATTAATATTTTTACCTCTGTGATTACCTTGTATCTAAGTCTTTGCAGACACCCTCCTTTTCTAAGTGCCTTTGACAGACATGCTGTGTAGTCAATCAGTGAAGACTCCTAAATAACTTCACGGGAGTGAGCACAATGTTATCTATATGACACATGTGAACTAGCAAAGTCTAACTGTGAAAAACTTTCAAAATGCTCTGAGCTAGGAGGCGGTTTTCAACTGTTTAGAAATCAGTTTGAGCCTAGCTAGGTTTAGCTTTTCAAAAATACCACCAAGGGAACAAAGCAAATTTGATGATAAAAGTAAATAGGAAAGTTGTTTAAAATTGCATGGCCTATCTGAATCATGAACGTTTAGTTTTGACTTTACTGTCCCTTTAAGCAATGTTTAAAATCTTAAACAGAGAGAAGAATCTCACTCACTTTAGCACATGTCAACAAAGGACTTCTGGAATAGTTTGCAGTTCCCCAGCTATCTATATTACTCCGGCAATTCTTTTATAATATACAGATAAATTAGAGTATATTAGATTTAAAACTCTTTTGATGAATAAGTGGAGAATGACTGCCTATGAGGAAAGGCTTAAAAAGACACCAATGTTGTGAAAAAAAAAAGGTGCCAACTCTTGCTAAATTTTTACTATCACAAACCACCACAATTACCCGAATAAAGGAGCATGCACAAAACATGCAAAAGGGTATAGTTAAAAGGTGTTTTATTCTCTGTATTGGCTTCATAGTTGGGGCACTTTTAGTTGTAAGAAAGACCACTCTATTTTTAGATATTTTTTTTCGATTTAGAAATCATATCAAACCTTTTTAGAGTTGATGCAACATGCCTTACAGTCTTCTGGGTGCCTTATGCCCAACCTTTGTCAGGGTGCCAGGAATCAGACTGAGACGAGACGTGCAGAAATAATCACACCTTTATTAATAGCAAAAAATAATAAAAAGTCCACAAGTCAAATAACAAGCCAGGAATCAAAACCAGAGCTGGTAGTCAGACGAGCCGAGTCAGGAGCCAAAGCGAATAGTCAGACGAGCCGGAATCAGGAACAAGGAAAACAGCAGAGTCAGGAACAAGCCAGGGATCAGAAACCAGGAAGGACGTCAGGCAGCCAGGTAATACACAGGAACTCTCACAAACAGGTCTGAGACAACACAAAGGCAAAGCATACTGAACAGAGGCCCTTTAAATAATAAGTGATGACATCACAATTCTGAGACTGCATCCTGTCTCACATGGATGATGCACACCAGTCTGGCCTTAAAAGGAAGTGCAGGAATTGAGCAGCATCCTCCACAATGCACCATAGTCAGGAATAGAGGTGAGTAAAATGGCTGCCAGCAGCACATGGCAAACACAACAGGGAAAAAACCCTGACAACCTTAAAGTGAAAGTAAATCCATGGACATTTGAAACAAATAAAGGGGATTTTCATTCATGAAGTATAAGATACTTCATGTAGAAAGCTCCTTTATTTGTTTTAACCAATCGCCGTTTTTAGCTGCTACAGCAGCCCACGGCTTAAATTTTTTTGCTAAGAGTTGACGTTTTCACCTCTTAGCCAATAGCCGTGCGGAAAATCCGGCTCCCATGGGCGCCAAGCCAGATTTACTGCACGGCTATTGGCTAAGAGGTGAAAACGTCACCTCTTAGCAAAAAATTATTTTAGCCGTGGGTTGCTGTAGCAGATAAAAAAGGCGATCGGTTAAAACAAATAAAGGAGCTTTCTACATGAAGTATCTTATACTTCATGAATGAAAGTCTTCTTTATTTGTTTCAAAAGTCAATCCTAGCGTTTGTAAAACACTAGGATTTACTTTCACTTTAAGTTTAAATGTTTGAAGACAGGCCCCAGAACCCCTTCACTGCCCCGCTGTCACCCGCCAACGCTGGTTGGCTAGGGCCATTTTGCTACTACATGCCCCCACACCCTCGTCGGGAGTAGAGAAGCCTTGAATTAATGCACTATGCATGCGCACAATGCGCGCTCCATGACCTTCCTGACGAAGGATGCGGCTCTACAGCGAGAGTTACAATGTTGGTGAAGTCATCAGAGACAGGTTTTCCTTCTATTATTATATTTTAATGCAGTTCTTTCGTATCTGTGATATAATATTTTTGAGCAGTGTCCCTTTAGCTGCAACATTAGGTATACATTTTATGAAATTAAAGGGGTATTAAACCCAACGTGTTTCTTTCATGATTCAAATGGAAACTTTATTATTATTTTTTTTAAATTGTATGCTCTAATTTATTTCTATTATCAAACTCACTTCATTTTTATGATATTATTTTTAAAGATCATACCTCAATATGTAGCATACTAGCATATGTTTGCACAACTATTTAACAGCAATTTTCAAGAATGCCTTTGAGCACTAGATAGCAGCAGTTTGCACAATGTTGAACATTGTTAAATGGCTTTCTTGCAAAACTGTTGCCATATAGTGCTTCAGACAAAAGCATGCTCCTCAGCCTACCTACCTACTTTTTAACAAAGGATACCAAGAGAATGTAGTGAATCTGTTAATTTAATTTAAATCTGATAACAGAAGTAAATTGGATTTTTTTAATTGTACACTGTGGGGCCGATTTAACATGCTGCGAATGCAGCAGTTTCCGCGGGAGACGTGAGGCTCATCGGAAACATAAGTTAAGAAGATACGATCGGGATGATTGATACCTTCTGCTAGCGGCCAAATGTGCAGGGGGCGGCATTGCACAAGCATTTCACTAGAAATGCTTGTGCAATGTTAAAGGCCGTCAGCGTGTGCTGTCGGCATTTAGCAATGTCGGATGGACATGATCCGCTACAGCGAATCATGTCAGTTTGCATCTTAATAAATCAGCCCCTGTATCTGAATTGTGAAAGAAATATGTTGGGTTTCATGTCCCTTTAATGAACGCACAATAAAAACGTAAGTATATTGCACAATGCTAGTTTTCACTAAATAAAAGCAGATTGCAAGAATGATTTAGCACATGAAACTTGCTTTCTCTATACCGGCTGAAAAAGCCCTAATCACTGGAAAACTTTCTGTTCTTGCAGGTTTTCCAGAGGCGTTATGATGGCATCGTTGACTTTAACCGTACTTGGTATTCCTACAAGATGGGTTTTGGTAATCGCATGGAAGACTTCTGGCTGGGGAATGATAATCTTTACAATCTAACATCAGTTGGTAAAAAATATCTGTATCTTCAGATTCTCACTCATTATAAACATTTTGGAATAATAAAGGCAAAAATGTATCAACTCATAAATCAGATGATATCCTGATAGCTGGATGTAGTTACTGGGATTTGTGTCATAAGAAACTAGGCGCTAGCAACACACTTGCAACATTTTCCGACTGGTTGTGCTTCCTGTCCCTCATGGACACAGACCAATCAGATAATGCAAAAATGGTCGAGGGCAGATACTCTCCAGAGTGCTCTGTTCTAATAAGAGCCTCGGGCGCGGTAACTGCCTCAGGGAACCTAACCATGGGTCCCACCCCCCCCACGATGTGCTTTTACCAACATTCTGTCTGAGAACCTGCAAAAGCACAGTAGTGGGGGATGGGACCTATGGTTAGGTTCTCAGAGGCGGTTGCGACGCCCGAGGCTCTGATTAGAACAGAGCACTCTGGATCGTAACTGCCATCGGCCATTTTTGCATTATCTGATTGGTCCGTGTGTCCGTGAGGGACAGGTAGCACAACCAATTAGATAGTGCCTTGTCATAAGAAACACCATGATTTATAAAAATTAAAGGGACGTAAAACCTAAAATTTTTATTTTATGATTCAGGTAGAACATACATTTTTAAACAACTTTCCAGTTTACTTCTATTAGCAAATTTTCTTTGTTTTCTTGTTATCCTTAAGCAATGAGGTGAATGTGCACGTGTCTGCCATACTATATGGTAACAGTTTTGCAACAATGTTATAAATTATCAAGAGCTCTAGATGTCAGCGCTATTTCCTGTCATGTATTTCTACAGACATGTGCACACTACCTATATAGATATCTCTTCAACAAAGAATAACAAGAGAACAAAGGAAATTTGGTATTAGAAGTAAATTGTAAACTCTATCTGAATCATGAAATAAATATTTGGGGTTTCATGCTCCTTTAAATCAATCTTATGCTACAGAAGCAATTTTTTTAAATCAAAGTGGAATATGATAAAATTAAATTACTCTATGGGGCCTATTTAACAAAGGTCTGTCGGACCTGATCCGACAGTGCGGATTAGGTCCGACAGATCTCGCTGAATGCGGAGAGCAATACGCTCTCCGTATTCAGCATTGCACCAGCAGCTCTTGTGAGCTGCTGGTGCAACGCCGCCCCCTGCAGATTCGCGGCCAGTCGGCTGCTAGCAGGGAGGTGTCAACCAACCCGATCGTACTCGATTGGGTTGAATTGCAGCGATGTCTGTCCGCCTGCTCAGAGCAGGCGGACAGGTTGTGGAGCAGCGGTCTTTAGACCGCTGCTTCATAACTGGTGTTCCTGGCGAGTCTGCAGGCTTGCCAGAAACACGGGCCCTCAAGCTCCGTACGGAGCTTGATAAATGGGCCCCTATACATTTTTTAGTGTGTGCTTGAACATAAATGTTTAGTATAAAACAAAGTGTAACGCTTATTCAACTTTCTCTTTGTAGGTAAATGGGAGCTGTGTGTTGAACTACAAGATTTTGAGAATATAAAATACACTGCAGTTTATGAATCCTTTCACGTTTTGGGCGAGATTGAGAAGTACAAGTTACTGCTTGGGGCGTTTAAGAGCGGTAGGGCAGGTAAATAGCAGCGGGCATCATATCAAGCAAGATATACATTAAAAAAATACAAATATTTGGGCAAACCTATTAGCAAAGTATTTCTTAAAAATACTTGTTATACCTAAAAGAAACCTCAGGTAACAAACTTTTAAACATAATTAAAGGGACGTGAAATCCAAAATTTTCTTTCGTTATTCAGATAGAGAATACAATGAAAAAAAAAACGTATTTAATTCAAATTTAAATTTGCTTTGTTCTCATGTTTTTATTTGTTGAAGAGATATCTAGATAGGTAGAGTGCACATGTTTGGAGCACTACATGACAACAAATAGTGCTGCAGACACTACATGCATGCTCCTGAGCTAAATTGTTTGCTTTTCAACAAAGGATAACAAGAAAATGAAGAACATTTGATAATATCAGTATATTGGAAAGTTGTTTAAAAGTGTATGCTCTATCTGAAGGGCCTGTTGCTTAAAATGTTACATATTCAAAAAGTTTATAACATCTCCTACTGAGCATGTGCACAAGTTTACAGGGTATACGTATACTACTCTGTGATTGGCTGATGTCTGTCACATGATACAGGGTGCTGGGAAATGGGGGAAAAATAAATTTTGCAGAAAAAAATCTACTACTTATTAAAAATTCTGAGTAAGTTCTATTGCATTGTCTTTTTATTATGCACTTCTTAATTATGTAATTCTACTGTATTTAGTAGTCTTTTAATAAAAACATCACTCATTTTACTTCTGATATCAAATGCGCCTCATTTTCTTAATGATCTTTGTTTAAAATTAGTGACTTTTCATGAGAACATAATACGACTGGTAGCTTTTTTTGGAAGAAAATATTGTGTATAGAGCACTATTTGTACAACATTGTTACCAACATTGTTGCAAACACTGCTGCTACACTGTTCAAAACAAGTGCACACTACTGAACCTACTTCAGTATGCTCCTATGATAAAGTTCTAAGTTTTATCAAAGTATACAGAGAAGGAAATCTGATAATAGAAACTAAACTAAACACAGAATAATTGTATAATCAGCAAATTAATAATAAAAAGACAATGCAACAGCACTTTTTTTAGTTCTATTTTTCCTCCCACTGCATCATGTGACAACCATCAGCCAATCACAAAATGTATTTACGTATATTCTGTGAATTCTTGCACATGCTCAGTAGTTGCTGGTTCCTCAGAAACTGTGCATATAAAAAGATTGTGCACATTTAGATAATGAAAGTGAATTGAAATGTTGTTTAACTTTGTGTACTCTATCTGAATAATAACAATTTAATTTTGACTTGAGTGTCACTTAAAATTGCATGCTTTCTCTGAATCATGAAAGTTTAATTTGGACTTCTATGTACGTTTAAGAAATGTTCCCAATATTGTATCCATTGTATAATTATTCAGGAGACTCGATGAATTCTAGCAACAATATGATGTTCAGTACCTTTGACCAAGACAACGACGAAAGTGCAGACAGAGAGTGCGCCAAAGAACGATCCGGAGGTTGGTGGTACTCAGCTTGTGGCGAATCAAACTTAAATTCCCCATACCGGTTGGGTGATCAAAGTGTTTCTTCATTCAACATCAACTGGAATTCTGCAAAGGGACCTTCATATTCCTTCAAACACAGTGAAATGAAAATTCGGCCTGTGTTGAACATGGTTTAGAATTCCAATATAAAGAATCAGTGATTACTCCTAAATGTTCCAGGGACATCAAATCTCTACTCATTAAATTATGAAAGTCACATGCCCTCATTCTCTGATTAAAGTATAAGCACATGAAAACTTACAGCGTGGTCTTCATAGTTCTTTTATTTTGGAAAAAAAAGTTTTGAACAGTTATAAAAATGTTTACATCTATTTTAGAAATACTTTTTTGCAGATAAATGTATTACTACAAATCAATCATTCTTAAAGGGACAGTCTACTCCAGAATTGTTATTGTTTAAAAAGATAGATAATCCCTTTTTTACCCATTCTCCAGTTTCTGCATAACTCACAACGTTATATTAATACACTTTTTACTGCTGTGATTACCTTGTATCCAAGCCTCTGCAGACAGCCCTCTTATTTCAGTGATTTTGACAGACTTGCATTTTAGCCAATCAGCGCTGACAAATAAATAACTCCACGGGAGTGAGCACAATGTTTTCTATATGGCACACATGAACTAGCACTTCCTATCTGTGAAAAACTGTCAAAATGCACAGAGATAAAAGGTGGCTTTCAAGGCCTTAAAAATTAGCATATGAGCCTACCTAGGATTAGCTTTCAACAAAGAATACCAACTTTAGACTAAAAAATCTGCAAATACTTTAAATTTTTGAAGTTACTGCGAAAATAATGTTATATAATTCTGCACAGTGTGCAGAATTATATAACATTAGTCTGAACGTTTACTATCCCTTTAAATTCAACTGCCAATCACTGTTTTCAGCTTTTATCCTGTATCAGATTATAGGACAGGTGAATTAATATGTATTTACAGGCAATGCTTTATAATGTAAATTTCTCTTAAATATTGGCAAAATGTAAAAAGGTGGCAAAGTTCTAAGTTGTTCTATGCTTAGTTATCTGGGTAAATATGTAAAGGCATCTATAATTAAAGATCCAAATGTTTTTGATGTTATGTTAATCATGAACTAAATCAGGCATTTCTCAGCCATGTTGTGGTAAAATTATTGGCGAAAAAATACATAAAATAAAGATAAAATGTGTGCTTATCCCATCCCTGGAGTATTCAGTATAGGGATTTAAGGAAAGTACATTAATTCATTCACTTCGAAAATATTATCAAAAATGTTAGAGGACAAATTAGGAATATGTTTATGAAAAAGAACCAATGATGGGCCAAATTACAAGTGGCACGCTAGTAAGCACTTGTGCTCGAGCCCAAACACCGCCAGAAGTAAACTTTTAACGCGCACAGTTTAGGACTTCAGATAATTTATTTTCCCCATAGACTGCAATGGAGCACGTTATTAAAAGAAAAAAACCTAACATATCACTCACACTCTAACCTGACCACGTTTGACCGAGTGCGCTCAACTTGACATGCGTTATATGTATTTTACATTCCAATATTCTTCACATTATTTTTTATTTTTAAACAGATATTTCTATATATTATGATATTTTTTTGTGTGAAATATATATCTATACCTATTTATCGATATAAATATATACACTTATAAAGATATACATATTTATATATATATATATATATATATATATGAATAACTAATTAAAAAATACAAAGAACATTTCTCCCTATGTGAAGAACATGGAATGTAAAATATTTACAGTAAAAAAAACAGTAAAACACATTATTAAATATTAAAATTGAATAAAAATATTTTTCTATGTTTAAATAAATATGTATGTGTGTATAAATGTGTATATATGTGTTTATATGTATATATATATATATATATATATATATATATATATATACACAGTTGCATGCAAAAGTTTAGGCACCCCTGGCAATTTCCATGATTTTCATTTATAAATAATTGGGTGTTTGGATAAGAAATTTCATTTTGATCTATCAAATAACTGAAAGACACAGTAATATTTTAGTAGTGAAATGAGATTTATTGAATTAACAGAAAATGTGCAATATGCATCAAAACGAAATTAGACAGGTGCATAAATTTGGGAACCCTTGTCATTTTTTTGATTTGAATACCTGCAACTACCTAGCATTGGTACACACAATTGGTTTGGTGAGCCTTGAACTTCATAGACAGGTGCATCCAATCATGAGAAAAGGTATTTAAGGTGGCCAATTGCAAGTTGTTGTTCTCTTTGACTCTCCTCTGAAGAGTGGCAACATGGGGGCCTCAAAACAACTCTCAAATGACCTGAAAACAAAGATTGTTCAACATTATGGTTTAGGGGAAGACTACAAAAAGCTATTGCAGAGATTTAAGCTGTCAGTGTCCACTGTGAGGAACATAGTGAGGAAAGTTCTTGTTAAGGCCAGAAGTGGCAGGCCAAGTAAAATATCGGAGAGGCAAAGGCAAAGGATGGTGAGAATGGTCAAAAACAGCCCACAGACCACCTCCAAAGACCTACAACATAATTTTGCTGCAGATGGTGTCACTGTGCATCGTTCAACAATTCAGCACACTTTGCACAAGAAGAAGCTGTATGGGAGAGTGATGCAGAAGAAGCCTTTTCTACACACACGCCACAGACAGAGTCGCTTGAGGTATGCAAACGCACATTTGGACAAGTCAGCTTCATTTTGGAAGAAGGTGCTGTGGACTGATGAAACAAAGATTGAGTTATTTGGTTATAACAAGGGGTGTTATGCATGGCGGCAAAAGAACACAGCGTTCCAAGACAAACACTTGCTACCCACAGTAAAATTTAGTGGATGTTCCATCATGCTGTGGGGCCAGTGCCTGTACTGGGAATCTTGTTAAAGTTAAGGGTCGCATGGATTCCACTCAATATCAGCAGATACTTGAGAATAATGTTGAGGAATCAGTCACAAAGTTGAAGTTGCGCCGGAGCTGGATATTTCAACAAGACAACGACCCAAAACACTGCTCAAAATCTACTCTGGCATTTATGCAGAGGAACAAGTACAATGTTCTGAACTGACCTGAATATCATTGACAATCTGTGGGGTGATTTGAAGCGGGCTGTCCATGCTCGGCAACCATAAAACCTAGCTGAACTGGAGATGTTTTGCAAGGAGGAATGGTCCAAAAGACCTTCATCCAGATTCCAGACACTCATTAGAGGCTATAGGAAGCGTCTAGAGGCTGTTATTTCTGCTAAAGGAGGCTCTACTAAATATTGATGCAATATTTCTGTTGGGGTGCCCAAATTTATGCACCTGTCTAATTTCGTTTTGATGCATATTGCACATTTTCTGTTAATCCAATAAACCTCATTTAACTACTGAAATATTACTGTGTCCTTCAGTTATTTGATAGATCAAAATGAAATTGCTAATTCAAAACACCCAATTATTTATAAATGAAAATCATGGAAATTGTCTGGGGTGCCTAAACTTTTGCATACAACTGTATATATATATATATCAGAAAACAATGTGCTGGTGCACAAAAGGATATATCATAAAAATACTGGGTAAATAAATCCCAAAAGGAGTTGCTTGCAGATTCAAATGATGGTACCTCCAAAAAAAAGAAAGCTGCAAATAGTGAAGTCCGGCAATACACTATGGTGTAAGGAATAATTGGTTGATGTACTCACATACTCAAGAGCTTAATATCAAACTCTAGATATAAAGGGGCCGATTTATCAATGTCCGCCCCACATCGATAAGTGGCGCTAACAGGGAGTGTCAATCCTCCCGATTGTATCCGATCAGGATGATTGCTATCCGCCACCTAGGAAGGGGGCGGATGAGTTAATAAGCAACAGTCTTACGATCGCTGTTTGTTAACTTTTGTTTTTGGCGAGCCTGAAGGCTCGTACGGAAACTGCTGCATTCACAGCATGGTAAATCGGCCCCAAAGGCTCTTGGGTCTCCAAATGGAGACACAGAAGTGGAACTCGAATGGAGCGTATTAAAACAATTTTATTAATAAAAAGTTATATCACCAGGCTTACATAAGAGACTATACCATAGCAAGAACCCCCGCTAATATGGACCGTTAATAAAAATAATGTCTCTTAATTTGCAGTATGTTTGGCTCAGAAGCTAAGTCTCTGCTCTTTTGGTGACATCACCTCATTCTCCGACGTACGTTTCACCAATAACTGCTTTGCTTTGTCAAGGAATGAATCACAATTCCACTAGAAGCTTAGCCTGAATTTCTTTTCCAACTACTGACATTATTTAATTGCATTACTGTTTAAAGCAGCTGTTTCAATGAACTCTTATTACCTGGAACCACTTCATGTTTTTACATTGTTCCTTCATTTTTTAACATAGACAGTTCAATAATTTGCTCCCTTACAGAGACATTATATTAAAGAAAATAAAATTAAAAAGGGATAAGTTATAGCTGTTTAAACTAATACTGGAACTTGGTGGGTCATTTGAAACTAGTGGGATTATTTCAGCACCAGTTGTAAGGACAGCTGAAAAGAATGGGCTAAACCCAATTCAGCACTCATTTGGCTGTCAAGGTTTTCCCTTGTTGAAGCAAGGTCATATTAAAAATGCATTAAGGTTCATTTAAAGACCCATTGTAGTGCAAAATTACATTTTATTTGTTAGAGATCATTTTAGCTTTAGCCACTCTGCAATTCTATGCATTCAACCCCCACAAAAGGGTTATACACATAGTAAAAGTACTGCCTGGGAGCCTAAAAGAACAGCTGGTCCCAAGCAAAAACAACTGCTTGCCCAATTGGCAGTGGTAGTCACATGAACCAGCAGTATGATTGCCACTATCCACCAATATACCAATCTACCAACGAGGATCTGTGAACAATCAGGCACAACTTTAGTAGTAAGCGTTGCATTGTTTTGCAGTAACCTATTTCATCCTCCTCTCCTGAGACCAGTTATGGACAGATATGTTGCAGGGTTAGGCTTATGTTTTTCTTGTTTCGGTAGGGATCCACTTGAAGATTTTTCGCAGTAGGTGGAGTATGTTGAAACAAGTCAAGGAGATGGCATTAATTTGGCGGTCAATGGAGAGTGATGAGTCAAGGATTACGCTTAGATTTTGTGCGTGGTATGTTGGGGTTGGAGGGTGTCCGAGGGTTGAGGGCCACCAGGAGTCATCCCATGCGGATTTAGTGGGTCCGAGGAGGATTTCAGTCTTGTCTGTGTTGAGTTTGAGACGGTTGTCATTCATCCAGGAGGCGATTGCTATCAGTCCTTCATGGACGTTTTTCTTGGTGGTGGCGGGGTCTCGGGTGATTGAGATGATTAACTGGGTGTCATCAGCATAGGAGACGATGTTGAGGTTGTGTTGTCGGATGATGGTGGCGAGAGGGGCCATGTAGATGTTGAAGAGGGTGGGGCTGAGTGAAGAGCCTTGGGGTATCCCACAGCTGATTGCAGTGGGTTTGGAGGAGAAGGGAGGGACACTGACTTTTTGGGTTCTGCCAGTGAGGAAGGAGGTGATCCATTCCAGGGCCTTGTTGTGGATGCTAGCGTCTTGTAGGTGTGTGAGGAGGGTGCTGTGGGCTACAGTGTCAAATGCAGCTGAGAGGTCTAGGAGGATGAGGGTGGCAGTCTCTCCTTGGTCAAGCAGGGCTCGGATGTCGTCTGTGGGTTTGGAGGAGAAGGGAGGGAGACTGACTTTCTGGATTCTACTGGTGAGGAAGGGGGTGATACATTCCAGGGCCTTGTTGTGGATGCCGGCGACATGTAGGTGGGTGAGGAGGGTGCTCTGGGCTACAGTGTTGAATGCAGCTGAGAGGTCTAGGAGGATGAGGCTGGCGGTCTCTCCTTGGTTGAGCAGGGCTGGGATGTCGTCTGTGGTGGAGAGGAGGGCGGTATCGGTGTTGTGATTGCAAGATGTGGTTGGTCTCGATGTGGTCAGTAAGTTGTGCGTTGATGGCCTTCTAGATTACTTTGGCTGGAAAGGTTGAGTAGAGAGATGGGGTGGTAGTTTTTTTATATCGTTGGGACCTGCCGTGGGTTTCTTCAGCAGGGGTTTGAGTTCTGCATGCTTCTAGTCTTCTGAGAAAGAGCCAGTTATGATGGAGAAGTTGATAGTGTGGCGGAGTTCGCGGGCGAAGGTGATACCCGCTTTGTTGAATATGTGGTGCGGGCATGGGTCTGAGGGTCTTCCGGAGTGGATTGATTTCATGATTCTGAGGGTGTCATCCGTGGTGAGGGGGATCCAGGTAGTCTGTGGGGGGTGGTGGATGTGGATGAGGTGTCGGTGGGGGTAGGTGGATTGGTGGTGAAGGGAGAGTTCTGGAGCTCAATGCTGTCATAGATGTTGATGATCTTGTATTGGAAGCATGTAGCGAGGTTGTCGCAGAGGTCCTGGGAGGGTGGGATGTCATTGGTATCGCTGTTGGGTTTGGAGAATTCCTTGATGGCTGTGAACAGCTCCTTGCTGTTGTGGGCGTTGGCATGGATTCTCTCTAGGATGGCGGTTTTCTTGGTGATTTTGATAAGATGGTGGTGGGTGGTGATGGCTTCTTTATAAGCTGTATTGTCTGAGGGGGACTTGCTGGCTCTCCATGTTCTCTCCAATCGTCTGCAGTGGTGTTTGGAGTTCTGGAGGGTGGGAGTGAACCAGCTGGCCTTGTTAGTGGGCTGGAAGCTGGATGGTTTCTTGAAAGGGTGGCGAGGGTGTTGGAACAGTCTATGACCCAGCTGTGGAGGTGGGGGGCGGAGGAATTGGCATCAGTGAAGGTCACTGGGGGGACTTGATCAGGGTGGAGTGCAGTTGGTCTTGGGTGATGTTGTTACAGTTTCTGTGAGGAGGGTGGTGGTGCCGGAGGTGCGTGGTGGGTTTGTTGAAGGAGAAGTGTATACAGTGGTGGGTAGTCCAGTGGAGTTTGGTTATGTGGTTGACTGAGATGTGGTTGCCTGTGGAGAAGATCAGGTTGAGGGTGTGTCCGGCTATGTGGGTTGGGGCGTTTACAAGTTGCTTCAGTCCGATGGTTCCTAGGTTTTCCAGGAGGTTAGTGGTGTTGTGGTCCTTGGGGTTGTCTAGATGGAAGTTAAGGTTGCCGAGAAGGATGTAGTCCTTTGAGGCGAGGGCATGGGGTGTAAGGTGGTCGGTGATGGAGCCACAGAAGGCAAGACGAAGTCCTGGAGGTCTGTAGATGAGGGTGCCGCGGAGGGGAAGAGACTTGAAGGGATTATAAGGGATTATATTGATGAGTATATTTGTGTAAACAAGATTAGGAATTTAAACCAGCGTGGTTTTATGAGAAATAGATCATGTCAAAGTAATCTAATTAGATTCTACGAGGAAGTAAGTAAAAATATAGATAAAGGGTAATCAGTCGATGTGATATACATGGATTTTGCAAAGTCGTTTGATACAGTACTACATGAGAGTTTTATCTACAAAAATAAAGGACTGGGAATAACTGAAAATGTTAACTCATGGATAAATAACTGGATAAAAGGCAGGGAGCAATATGTAGAGTAGTAAACGGATCATACTCAGATTGGACAAAGGTCATCAGTGGAGTCCCCCAGTGATCAATACTGGGCCCTGTTCCTTTTAATAATTTTATTAATGACTCAGAGCAAGGATTAAATAGCACCATCTCTATTTTTGCAGACAATATAAAGTTGTATAAGATCATTAGGTCAGTGCAGTATGAAATTGCTTTACAAGGGGATCTACAAAAATTAGAAGAATGGGCAGGTAAATGGAAAATGAGATTTAATACTGAAAATATGCAAGGTTCTACATCTTGGAAGTAAAAACAAGGAGGCAACATATTATTTAAATGGACTAGATTTAGCAAAACAGAGGAGAAAAGGGATTTGGGAGTAGTAATAAATAACAAGCTAAAGATGGGTGCATAATGCGGGGCAGTGGCATCTAAGGCTAATAAGATACTAGCATGTATTAAAAGAGGCATTGGTGCAAGGGAGGAAAGCATAATTCTGTCACTATATAAATCCCTGGAAAGTTTATCGGCTAGATTTAGAGTTCTGCGGCCAAAGGGGTGCGTTAGCTACGCATGCTTTTTTTCTCCCGCACCTTTTAAATACCACTGGTATTTAGAGTTCACAGAAGGGCTGCGTTAGGCTCCAAAAAGGGAGCGTATAGCATATTTACCGCCACTGCAACTCTCAATACCAGCGGTGCTTACGGACGCGGCCAGCTTCAAAAACGTGCTCGTGCACGATTCCCCCATAGAAAACAATGGGGCATTTTGAGCTGAAAAAAAACCTAACACCTGCAAAAAAGCAGCATTCAGCTCCTAACGCAGCCCCATTGTTTCCTATGGGGAAACACTTCCTAAGTCTGCACCTAACACCCTAACATGTACCCCGAGTCTAAACACCCCTAACCTTACACTTATTAACCCCTAATCTGCCGACCCCGCTATCGCTGACACCTGCATATTTTTTTTAACCCCTAATCTGCCGCTCCGTACACCGCCGCAACCTACGTTATCCCTATGAACCCCTAATCTGCTGCCCCTAACACCGCCAACCCCTATATTATATTTATTAACCCCTAATCTGCCGCCCCCAACGTCGCCGCCACCTACCTACAATTATTAACCCCTAATCTGCCGACCGGACCTCACCGCTACTATAATAAAGTTATTAACCCCTAATCCGCCTCACTCCCGCCTCAATAACACTATAATAAATAGTATTAACCC
Source organism: Bombina bombina (assembly GCF_027579735.1). NCBI lineage: Eukaryota > Metazoa > Chordata > Amphibia > Anura > Bombinatoridae > Bombina > Bombina bombina. The sequence continues at coordinate 39,322,082 of NC_069510.1, forward strand.
CTAATCTGCCCTCCCTAACATCACCGACACCTAACTTCAAGTATTAACCCCTAATCTGCCGACCGGACCTCACCGCTACTCTAATAAATGTATTAACCCCTAAAGCTAAGTCTAACCCTGACACTAACACCCCCCTAAGTTAAATATAATTTAAATCTAACGAAATAAATAAATTCTTATTAAATAAATTATTCCTATTTAAAGCTAAATACTTACCTGTAAAATGAACCCTAATATAGCTACAATATAACGGATAATTATATTGTAGCTATTTTAGGATTTATATTTATTTTACAGGCAACTTTGTATTTATTTTAACTAGGTACAATAGCTATTAAATAGTTATTTAATATTTAATAGCTACCTAGTTAAAATAATTACAAAATTACCTGTAAAATAAATCCTAACCTAAGTTACAATTAAACCTAACACTACACTATCAATAAATAAATTCAATACAATACCTACAAATAAATACAATTAAATAAACTAACTAAAGTACAAAAAATAAAAAAGAACTAAGTTACAAAAAATAAAAAAAATATTTACAGACATTAGAAAAATATTATAACAATTTTAAGCTAATTACACCTACTCTAAGTCCCCTAATAAAATAACAAAGACCCCCAAAATAAAAAAAATGCCCTACCCTATTCTAAATTAAAAAAGTTCAAAGCTCTTTTACCTTACCAGCCCTTAAAAGGGCCTTTAGCGGGGCATGCCCCAAAGAAAACTGCTCTTTTGCCTGTAAAAAAAAATACAACCCCCCCAACATTAAAACCCACCACCCACATACCCCTAATCTAACCCAAACCCCCCTTAAATAAACCTAACACTAAGCCCCTGAAGATCTCCCTACCTTGTATTCACCACACCGGGTTCACCGATCCGTCCTGGCTCCGACGTCTTCATCCAAGCCCAAGCGGGGGCTGAAGATGTCCATGATCCGGCTGAAGTCTTGATCCAAGCGGGAGCTGAAGAGGTCCATGATCCGGCTGAAGTCTTCATCCAAGCGGGAGCTGAAGAGGTCCATGATCCGGCTGAAGTCTTCTATCAAGCGGCATCTTCAATCTTCTTTCTTCCGGATCCATGTTCATCCCGCCGACGCGGAACATCCATCTTCACCGACGACTTCCCGACGAATGACGGTTCCTTTAAGGGACGTCATCCAAGATGGCGTCCCTCGAATTCTGATTGGCTGATAGGATTCTATCAGCCAATCGGAATTAAGGTAGGAAAATTCTGATTGGCTGATGGAATCAGCCAATCAGATTGAGCTCGCATTCTATTGGCTGTTCCGATCAGCCAATAGAATGCAAGCTCAATCTGATTGGCTGATTGGATCAGCCAATCGGATTGAACTTGAATCTGATTGGCTGATTCCATTGAGGCGGGAGTGAGGCGGATTAGGGGTTAATAACTTTATTATAGGAGCGGTGAGGTCCGGTCGGCAGATTAGGGGTTAATAATTGTAGGTAGGTGTCGGCGATGTTAGGGAGGGCAGATTAGGGGTTAATACTATTTATTATAGGGTTAGTGAGGCAGGAGTGAGGCGGATTAGGGGTTAATACATTTATTATTATAGTAGCGGTGAGGTCCGGTCGGCAGATTAGGGGTTAATAATTGTAGGTAGGTGGAGGCGACGTTGGGGGCGGCAGATTAGGGGTTAATAAATATAATATAGGGGTCGGCGGTGTTAGGGGCAGCAGATTAGAGGTTCATAGGGATAACGTAGGTGGCGGCGGTGTGCGGTCGGCAGATTAGGGGTTAAAAATTTTTAATAGAGTGGCGGCGATGTGGGGGGACCTCGGTTTAGGGGTACATAGGTAGTTTATGGGTGTTAGTGTACTTTAGAGCACAGGAGTTAAGAGCTTTATAAACCGGCGTTAGCCCAGAAAGCTCTTAACTCCTGACTTTTTTCTGCGGCTGGAGTTTTGTCGTTAGATTTCTAACGCTCACTTCAGCCAAGACTCTAAATACCGGCGTTAGAAAGATCTCATTGAAAAGATAGGATACGCAAATGGCGTAGGGGGATCTGCGGTATGGAAAAGTCGCGGCTGGAAAGTGAGCGTTAGACCCTTTCCTGACTGACTCTAAATACCAGTGGTAGCCCAAAACCAGCGTTAGGAGCCTCTAACGCTGGTTTTGACGGCTAACGCAAAACTCCAAATCTAGGCGTATGATTATAATTAGATGACCATATGTTTTAAAAATGTTAAATATAAAATCAAAATGACACAACATTATTAATTGAGCATATGTTATAGATTCATATTATTAGTTAAATTAAATAACCAGTTATTAACTATATTAAATCAAGAAACTGAGATGTTTTTCTTTTGCAATTGCAATATATTTAACTTCAGTGCAGGTATGTGAAAACACCAACAACACAAATTGTTACTCTTCAAAAACTATGAGAAAATCCTCGCTCTTATGTTGTTTTTATGCATTTATGCAATATGTCAATCATGTTTCCCATTGTACATTATAGATAATTTGGTACAGTAGAATTGCTTAATCGAAAAATGCATAATAATAAGACAATGCTATAACACTTAGGGCTCCATGTATTGAGCAGCGGATAATACTGCTTTGGAGCCTTTGCAGCAGTCATACGGAGGCAGAGATTAATCACCCCGCACACATTTGTTCTGGGTGATTCACAGGTTGTGCAAGAGCAAGAGGGAGGTGTTGTAGAAAGCAATCTTTGCACTTAACTACATGCGAGCAGCAAACCACAATGTCCGCTGCCAAATGGCTGCAAAGTCAAAAGTACAGGTTCCCAATTTGGGAACCTTGTTTACTCATCTCTTAGTACATGGGACCCTGGGGTCAATTTATTAATGTGCGAGCGGATATGATACGATGTAGCATATCATGTCCGCTGCACATCGATAAATGCCGACAGCAGGGGGTTTTAATCAACCCGATCGTATTCGATCAGGTTGATTTCTGTCTGCCGCCTCAGAGCAGGCGGACAGGTTATGGAGCAGCGGTCTTTAGACCGCTGCTTTATAACTTCTGTCTTCTGAAGGCTCGCCGGAAACACGGGGCATCAAGCTCCGTACGGAGCTTGATAAATTGACCCCCCTGTGTTTGAATTTCAAATGAGTAGTAGATTTTTTTTTTCCTGATAAATACCAAAGTTACTTCTGTTCTCTCCGCCCCCTGCATCATATGATAGTCATCAGCCAATAATAAAACCTGTATGCCTGTATACTGTGAACCATTGCACATGCCTAGTAGGATCTGGTGCCTCAGAAAATTTGCATAAAAAAATAATGAGCAGATTTTGATAATGGAAGAAAATTGCAAAGTTGTTCAAAATTGTGTGTTCCATTTGAATCATGAAAGCTTAATTTTGTGTGATCCTTTAACTAATTCAAGTTGCAACACTTCTAATGGATTGAAAAGACTTAGGCCTAGATTTGGAGTTTGGCGTTAGCCGTGAAAACCAGCGTTAGAGGCTCCTAACGCGGGTTTCTTACGGACTCCGGTATTTAGAGTTCATTTACCGACACTCAAAAAACACCTAACGCTCAAATTTCTACCGACACCTCAGAACCAGTAGTAAACATATACCGACAAAAAAACATCCACGAATCACAAAACAAATATTACACAAACTACACTTACACTCATACAAACACTACACTATATTTATTTTTATGATTTAATAATTTTTCATCAAAATACAAAGGATTAAAGTTGCGAGATCTCGGGTGTTAGAAAAAAAACTACACAAATCCATTTTTCCATTAACTTACATTGACACATGGCAAAAGACCCTCATATAGCTACATCTAACTAATAAGATTATCACAAACATACACTCATCGATGCATACAAACAATATACACCACATGACATACACAAAATATTTATTTATTACAAAAAGAACACGATTTAGTTACTTTTTCACACAAGCTCATGACGTCACTCACTTTACGAGGAAAACCAGTCTTAGAAAAAAAAATTGAACAAATTTTAGAGCCTCCATTGACTTCTATTGGGAAGACGTGCTCGTGCACGCGAAACCCTCATTTCCCTAACGCACGCAAATAGCGTAGACAGAAAAACTCCAAATACCAGCGCTAGAAAAGACATGATTTTATGCGTTAGACCTAGCGATGATAAATAGATCAAGAAATGACTATTTCCCTATGGTGGATTTATGGATTTTACTGTTTGAATATTCACAACACCATTAAATTGTTTCAGACTTTTAAATTACATCAACTACAAATCAACATCACTAGTAACAACATTTTAGTTTAAAAAATATTACATTTAAACGGACACAAAAATAATGTCAACTTTTCAGGATTCACAAACACTACACAATGGGAAACAATTCTCATTTACCTTTATTATTGCATTTCAGTTATTCAACTCATATGCTTGCAGCAACTGCATATCTACATAGCAGTGACGCGCCTCCCCTGGCCAATGTGGGAATTACATCTATTTTTTAATTAAATTTTTTACATATGAAAGGTGACCCCCCCTACCCCCCCACCCCTCCACCAAATTATGCTTCTTATTGCAATGCAATTTTATTGTTTCCGTTTCCTCCGTAATTTAACTTTACTTACTACATTGCATTCATATTGCGCAAGAAGGTATGAGGCCAGCTGTCCTTCCATTGCGCAATATGAATGTAATTATGTTATGGGCTGCTTTAAAGACTGCCACCCAGTGGGGAATAATAACTAATGCAGCAGTCTCTAATGCAGCCCATAACTGCTCCCACCGGAGGCTAGCCTCGGGAGCCCTGAGCCCTGCCTGCCCGGCCGCTCAGCCAATCAGGCATCAGTATGTCTGAGTCTCTAGGCTGAGTTGCCGGGCGGGAAATTGTTGCGCAGCCGCATTGGTGGTCAGGTTGATGTGCAGTCAGTGTCACGTGCGACCGGCGTCAGAGCAGAGATTGAAGACGACGGACCGGACGTGCTGCTGCAGTTCTCCCAGTGAAGTCTCTGTCTCAGAGCGTGACCCAGTTGTTGTTTGGAGCCTGGAGGAGTCTCAGGAGTGAGTCGGTCGGTGACGGTCAGGAGCTCAGGAGTGTTCTGTGTTGGAGTCAGGTGTCACTGTCAGCCGGAGGACTGGAGGTGGAGGACTAGGTCGGAGCCCAGCCGGAGCGTAGCTACTACCAGGTAGGTGAGGTCAAGACCATATATTGGGCCCTAACAGATCAGAACAGGGAAGAGGATTTTTACCTTGCAGATCAGTTTCAATCCCCAGTTCAGACATAAAAAAAAAAACGCTGCCCAAGGTTCCAAACATGCTACAGTTTAACCTTTACATTGCCAGAGGCCAGCAACGCCTTATCAGCCACACAAGTTTTAAACACAGTTTGGGTGAAAAAAAAATCCCCCCACCCCCAGATCCTAGACATTTAACATAGACAAAAGAAATACACAAACTCAAAGTACATGGGAATCTAAACTCTCAAATAAAAGTAAAATAAAGATCTGGAATTCGGATCATTCCAGCTCAGACTCAAATCCCAAATGTCAAATCACCGCAGACCTCAACTATAAGAAAAGTATCAGCTCACTCACAGTGAAGTCACCGAAGCTCACTGCCCAGGTGCGCAACACTCACTTCCTAACTCGCAGTCTAAAAGCCACATGGGCAGGAATCTCTAAACCAGCAGCCAATCTATCATACCCAGCTGGCAGCTGCCCCCAGTAAATCTGCCCGAGAGAGGGGCAGTTAATCATTTACAAATGATCCATGGCCACATAATACGTTACTCAAATGGCTTTCACAAACTTACAACAATGTATGTGGTCAGGTGTCGGTGAGGGCTGTCGGCTGAGCTCAATGCAGCAGTCAGTGAAATTGCTGTTGCTCTTGTGGCTGCCTGGCTGGTCAGGAGGACTCAGGAGGTGTGAGGGTGACAGTTCAGACGACCGTCGGTCAGTGCCAGTGAGTGGTGGGTCGGGTGGCTAATAACAGGAGTAGTACACTCCTGTTATTAGCCACCCGACCCACCACTCACTGGCACTGACCGACGGTCGTCTGACCTGTCACCCTCACCTCCTCCTGAGTCCTGAGTCCTGACCAGCCACACAGTAACAGAGAGGCAGAGTCCTCCAGTCCAGACCCAGTGAGACTGTGTTAGTGTGTTTTACTGTTGTTGTCTCACTCACCGCTCACGAGGACTGGACTGGAGTGTTAAGACAGAGCTTTTTAAGCTGCTTAGTTTTTTCAGTTAACTTTTACTAAGTGCGCAACGCCGCCATGACTGTCACTGTGACAGTCATGGCGGCGTTGCGCACTTCTTAGTGTCTCTGATGATTCTTTCCGATGATCACAGGCTCGCCTCACACAGCTTCCTTTGAAGTTTATTTACTTGAGTCTCGAGAACTTAAAGAACTTCTCTCCTCCAATACCTCCATAATATCATAATTCAGGCTCTTCCACTCCCTTCCTTTTCCTCATCAAACTTGGAAGACAAGTGATGAGGAAAAGGAATGGAGTGGAAGAGCCTTGAAGTAGGTGATATTATGGAGGTATTGGAGGAGAGAAGTTCTTGAAGTTCAAGTAAATAAACTTCCAAGGAAGCTGGAATGGATGGAAAGCTGAGTCAGAGCCCACAATTGCGGTAATTGACCAGGCAGCACAGCCGCAGTTTTTTAAATAAATGACCAGTATTTAAGATTTGTTTATTTTTCCACATCTCAAATATCCTATATAAAACCCTAATTGAAATTGGGGATTCCCCTTAATGGTAGCAATTTAGTGAAACTGTAATGTCAGTTGAGTCTCCTTTTTGCAATCCTCCAAGCCAGCAAAACATATCTGTATATATATATATATATGGATGCCCACGTATATTTTTCTCAATCTCTCTATTAAAGCAATGAGGAACATATGCTAAAGCACAATGCCTAATAATAAGGAGTGAATTAGACAGCTAGTCTGAGGAAAATTGTATTAGTGATGCTAGATTATATAATTGTAAATTTGAAGTGCCTAAACCCCCTTTTATTTTAGAAGACATTTAGATAATTGCAACTTAGATTTCTTACCTCTCCAGATAAAGCTTCTAAGCATTTGATTGAACTTGTCTAAGTCTCTCTTAGTAATCTAACTAGGTAAGGCCTGTATGATATAGGTCATTTTCAGTACAATAAACATTTGGACCTGTCCTGAAAGGGACAACATTAAATCCAACCAATTTTTCATTTTAGAATTTAATTCTTGTAATAAGGGATGGAAATTGGCATAAAAATACCTTTTTTATTTTTATGCCAAGTTTTTAAAGGAGAATAAAAAAATTGTGCAACAGACTAAATATATTGAATAGAAGGAAGGAATCATTACCTAATGATGGATGGAACTGTTGGAACATCATGGAAGTGGACTGTCACTTTTTGTGTGATTTTATAAAATTACTTTTATAATAAAGAACCTAGTAAAGTATTCCTATGAGTGAGTCATGTATTAGAGGATGAGGCTGCTGCCTGTCTCTGTCAGTATAAACTATTATTTTTAAATAATACAATAATACCATAACCTACCTGTCTCTGTGTCCAGAGTCTAAACTAAAGCTTATTCCCTTAGTCTCTCTTTCACTGACACTGTGACTGTGTGTGCGCTGTCTGTCTCACAGTCTCTCAATTCTTCTAATCTCCTCTAGACACAGTGTGATCCTGACGCTAACTAATGGTAAGGGCATGAGCTTTAAAATGACTAAGTAAGTTGAACATCAATAGTTTGCCAGGGCTGTACTGCTGTAAAGCAAAAAAAGCTTTATTGGTCAATGCATAGACAAAGCCTGTGTGTACACAGTGCGCAGAGAATACTTACTCTGTGTATTTGTACTTAGATCTGCTCCTCTGATGCCCTGCATGTAGATCTAAACAGCCTTGTCTGGCATGCTATCAACCTTGTTATGTCCCTTTAATGAATGGTCTCCATGCAATAACATGGAAGATGATGAGACTGGAAACTTTGGATAGGCTGTTAGTGAATCAAATCTGTCTCTCTTGAAGAAGTGCAGAATTGGGTAGTAGGAGTTATATTAAAAGAGGTCTCATAGGCTGAAGTTGGACATTCTGGATATAACGGCATACATATCAGTGAGTTCAATTTAAATCATCTGTTTTTACTTTTGGGCTTTACATTGCATTAAGACACATATGCTCAGCCTGTGATCGGAATCATCAGAGACTCATGTCATCAAAATTGCAAAATATACCTGCTTGAATGTGTGTGTGGGAACAACAAGGTGACCTTATTAACACTATGAAATGGGGGAAAATAAATTAAAACATAACTTTTAATAATATGCAGATAATATCTGCATATGAAAAGTAATGTTTTACATTTTTTTTTCCTCTTTCATATAGTGTTAATAATGTCACCTTGTTCCCACATACATATTCTTAATATGGCTTGAATATGTGTGTGGGAACAAGGTGACCTTATTAACACTGTATGAAAGTGGGGAAAAATAATGTAAAACATAACTTTTAATATGCAGTTCTCCCTCTCAGCGTGACCTAGGCCAGCCCAGTTGTGTGAGGAGTGAGTCGGTGACGGTCAGGAGGAGTCGGTGACGGTCAGGAGGAGTCGGAGTGGACTGTCTGTGTTCTGTTGTGGAGTCGTGTGGAGCAGGAGTCAGTCGTGTCAGGTGTCAGCCGGAGTTGGACGTCAGGAGGACTAGGAGCCCAGCCGGAGCATAGCTACTAGCCAGGTAGGTGAGCTGAGGGCTGAGCTGAATCAATTCAAATCAATGCAGCAGTGAAATTGCTAGCTTGCTTGACTGTTGACTCTAGTGGCTGGTCAGGACTCAGGAGGTGGTGACAGGTCAGACCGTCGGTCAGTGCCAGTGAGTGGTGGGTGGGGTGGCTAACAGTACAGTAACAGAGAGGCAGAGTCCTCCAGACCCAGTGAGAGTAGTGTTACTGTGTGTTGTTGTTTATGCACCCTAGCCCTGTGGTTTGTCAATCGTATAGTGACACTTGTGTATGTATCTGTCACACGACACTCCATTTGCATAGTCCAGGTACTTGGCACTCTAGGAGTTACATTAAAGGAGAACTGCTCAACTCCACCTACCCAAATATTTAATAAAATAACTCATATTCTAGTCTTTAGAACAGCACAGAAGACAGAACTCACACCTTTTTAAAATAATGTGTGAGTTCTGTGCTGTTCTAAAGACTAGAATATGAGTTATTTTATTAAATATTTGGGTAGGTGGAGTTGAGCAGTTCTCCTTCAATGTAACTCCTAGAGTGCCAAGTAAGGTACCTGGACTATGCAAATGGAGTGTCATGTGACAGATACATAACTCACAATAGTCTAGATCGAATCCATAGATGCCCATATGGTTACCAAGCAGCTTTGATGTAAAAATTACATAATCACAAGTGTAGCATCACTCCAGACTCCAGCTAGGTAGAAACTTAGGTAAAGGGACAGTCTAGTCAAAATTAAACTTTCATGATTCAGATAGGGCATGCAATTTTAAACAACTTTCCAATTTACTTCTATTATCTAATTTGCTCAATTCTTTAGATATCCTTTGTTGAAGAAATAGCAATGCACATGTGTGAGCCAATCACACAAGGCCTTGATGTGCAGCAACTAATCAGCAGCTACTGAGTAAATCTAGATATGCTTTTCAGCAAGTGATATCAAGAGAATGAAGCAAATTAGATAATAGAAGTAAATTAGAAAGTTGTTTAAAATGACATGCTCTTTCTAAATCATTTAAGAAAAAAAAATGGGTATCATGACCCTTTAAGGCATTAAATTCTCTGTTCTGTTCCATCACGTGTTTACTGAGCCCAACCGGTTGCATTCAATTCTGAAGAGCTTCATGTTTGTATTATTTTGCTAATGGGAATATTAACTAAATTAGCATTGCAAACCAACAAACCATTGCTTTGTGTTTGGCCTACTGCCTTGTATTCTAACTTTCTTCCTAATCATTGACATTTTCAAAAGAAATGTGTTTTGGTTTTATTTTTTGTTTTTTTATTTTTTGTTTTTCTTGCTTACAAGAGAATGAGATACCATGAAATCAATCACATATAAATGCTGCAACAGGTGACAGTTATATGGTTTATGTGTCAGTGTCTATCTACTCTACAGTATTTATAGAATTCTAAAAACCCTGTGTGGTTAGCTATCACTATGAGATTTTCTGGTTTGTTGGTTTTTCTGTCACGCCTGGCAATTTAGAGTTTGATTGGAATTCTGTAATGTGAATATAAAAATGACATGCTGTAACAGTTTTTTAAAAGGTCAGATTCATGTCATACTGTTGTTTATTACTGATATGGAATGGATATGACTGCTAGATTATGCTTTTCTGTAAATAATATTCTTTGTAAAACTGTAAATAGTGCATTGTTTTGCCTAATCTGTATCACGTTTTAGTAATATGCACAGTTGCCCGCTGTAATTCGATGTCACCATATGTGTATTCCGACAGTGACCAGTTCATTTCAACAGTACGTTTAGAAGTTCAGGTTAGTGACTGTACTCAGAATCAGATTATGTGCACTGTTGATATCATATCATATAATATGTATACTATTTTCTGCTAAGTACCTTTTATTCACCTGATGATACAGCAGCAGCTACACGAGTGTATCATCAGGTGAATAAATAAAAGGTACTCAGCAGAAAATAGTCTACATATCACCAGTGCACATAATCTGATTCTGAGTACAGTCACTAACCTGAACTTCAAAATGTACTGTTGAAGTGAACTGGTAGTGGTAGGTCAGGTCTGAGAGTGCAATGGCAAAGATGAAAGATGAACTGGTCTGGTAGATCAGGTCTAATGAGAGTGCAATGGCAAAGATGAAAGATGTAGCAAATAAAAATAGGACTGATAAGTTTGCACAATTCAGATTCAGAAACATGCTATAATTATGCAAACTGATCATCAGTTGGATACAATATTGGGATGAAATGTCCCTTTAAACTTAATACCAGACTGTATGTGAGTCATGTATTGTCTTGTCTGTATATAATTATACTGTGTAAAAAATGTTTTCTTTTATCTTGGCTGCTGCTGTCATTTTTGGAGAATTGGTGTAGATTGTATTCTTTTTGATGTTTGTTTTTGTACTTGAGGTACAAATCTTTTAAAAAATTGTATTTGTTTTGCTGATTTGCTATTAAACCGCGCAGAGAGGTTAAACACATAATCAAAACTTTACTCTTAAGTCCGTTACCTCTTGGCTCACCTGATGTGTTCTGCTAGCTCCTAGTAGTGCATTTCTGTTCCTTCAACAAAGGATACTAACAGAATGAAGCAAATGTTATCAAATAAATTGTGAAGTAAGCATTGCTGCTCAGTCTGAATCATGAGCATACATGACTGTGTTTTGTGTCTTTTTAAGACTAGACTGATGTTATTGTTTAGCAACAAAAGAGAAATGTTGTGTAATAACAAGTTGTTTACTGTTCCCTTTAAAGGCAGATACCTTCTTCGGTATTAATAAAGTTTTGAGGATAGAAAGCTAGATTTGTGTGCTTTTCTTTACCCCATAATAAGGTTATTTTAAAAAAATAAAAAAAATAAAAAATTGGGCGGTTTTGACGTTAGTGAAAATATATCTACTGAAACCTGTAAGTTCCCACTAACCAATGTCATCTGCTATCTTATGTGACAGTCTACATATGTTTATCCATCTTAGTGTTTTTTACTGTGGTGTATTCAAATTCCTTTTGACCTTGACCTCGTGTTGTTGCGCATGCGTAGATAGCTATTCAGAATCTGACTGCCGTTTAAAAGATATCAGCTCCCATATCGCAATAAGGACAGGGCTACACTACACAGAGCATTTCTATATGTTCTTTATGCAAAAAACCAAGTAAGTTGTTTCTTGTTTTTTACACAATATGTTTATTTTTAGATTTACTTTTATTAACTCTAGTTCTCTCCTTCTGATTTCTCTTTTTTTTTTTTTTTTTCTCTGTTGCCAGGTGTTCTGTTCAGTATTCAAATTTTTGCAGAATGGAAAACACTATATCCAGCCTTAGAAATTTCTCAAGATTGGACTTTCCCGCAAAAAAAGAAGTAATAAATAAAGGAAGACCAATGCCTGAGCTGAAGGACTTACTTCAAAAAGACAAAACTATGACACGTACATTCCAAATTGAATGGTATCAAAGGAAAGAATGGCTGTGTGGCTGTGCTACAAAGAATCGCCTATACTGCTTTCCGTGTATTTTATTCTCCACTACAGATAATGTTTGGACAAATGCTGGATTTGGAGATTTAAAAAATCTATCAAGGGGCACTAACAAACATGAGAAATCGACCAGTCACATTCAAAACCAGTTTGCTTGGAAAACCTTTGGATTAGCGAGAAGGATAGATACTGCTTTAAATGAACAGCGGAGATTAGATATCATCAACCACAATGCAAAAGTGACTGAAAACCGTGAGATTTTAAAAAAACAGAATTTATGCTTACCTGATAAATTACTTTCTCCAACGGTGTGTCCGGTCCACGGCGTCATCCTTACTTGTGGGATATTCTCTTCCCCAACAGGAAATGGCAAAGAGCCCAGCAAAGCTGGTCACATGATCCCTCCTAGGCTCCGCCTTCCCCAGTCATTTGACCGACGTAAAGGAGGAATATGCATAGGAGAAATCATATGATACCGTGGTGACTGTAGTTAGAGAAAATAATTCATCAGACCTGATTAAAAAACCAGGGCGGGCCGTGGACCGGACACACCGTTGGATAAAGTAATTTATCAGGTAAGCATAAATTCTGTTTTCTCCAACATAGGTGTGTCCGGTCCACGGCGTCATCCTTACTTGTGGGAACCAATACCAAAGCTTTAGGACACGGATGATGGGAGGGAGCAAATCAGGTCACCTAGATGGAAGGCACCACGGCTTGCAAAACCTTTCTCCCAAAAATAGCCTCAGAAGAAGCAAAAGTATCAAATTTGTAAAATTTGGTAAAAGTGTGCAGTGAAGACCAAGTCGCTGCCTTACATATCTGATCAACAGAAGCCTCGTTCTTGAAGGCCCATGTGGAAGCCACAGCCCTAGTGGAGTGAGCTGTGATTCTTTCAGGAGGCTGCCGTCCGGCAGTCTCATAAGCCAATCGGATGATGCTTTTAAGCCAAAAAGAGAGAGAGGTAGAAGTTGCTTTTTGACCTCTCCTTTTACCAGAATAAACAACAAACAAAGAAGATGTTTGTCTGAAATCCTTTGTAGCTTCTAAGTAGAATTTTAGAGCACGAACTACATCCAAATTGTGCAACAAACGTTCCTTCTTTGAAACTGGATTTGGACACAAAGAAGGCACGACTATCTCCTGGTTAATATTTTTGTTAGAAACAACTTTCGGAAGAAAACCAGGTTTAGTACGCAAAACCACCTTATCTGCATGGAACACCAGATATGGGGGAGAACACTGCAGAGCAGATAACTCTGAAACTCTTCTTGCAGAAGAAATTGCAACCAAAAACAAAACTTTCCAAGATAATAACTTGATATCAACGGAATGTAGGGGTTCAAACGGAACCCCCTGAAGAACTGAAAGAACTAAATTGAGACTCCAAGGAGGAGTCAAAGGTTTGTAAACAAGCCGCCAGCTTTTTGTGAAGTAAAACGGATAAAGCAGAAATCTGTCCCTTCAAAGAACTTGCAGATAATCCTTTCTCCAAACCCTCTTGAAGAAAGGATAGAATCGTAGGAATTTTTATCTTGTTCCATGGGAATCCTTTAGATTCACACCAACAGATATATTTTTTCCATATTTTATGGTAGATTTTTCTAGTTACAGGCTTTCTAGCCTGAACAAGAGTATCAATGACAGAATCTGAGAACCCTCGCTTTGATAAAATCAAGCGTTCAATCTCCAAGCAGTCAGTTGGAGTGAGGCCAGATTCGGATGTTCGAACGGACCTTGAACAAGAAGGTCCTGTCTCAGAGGTAGCTTCCATGGTGGAGCCGATGACATATTCACCAGGTCTGCATACCAAGTCCTGCGTGGCCACGCAGGAGCTATCAAGATCACCGATACCCTCTCCTGTTTGATCCTGGCTACCAGCCTGGGAATGAGAGGAAACGGTGGGAACACATAAGCTAGGTTGAAGGTCCAAGGTGCTACTAGTGCATCCACTAGAGTCGCCTTGGGATCCCTGGATCTGGACCCGTAGCAAGGAACCTTGAAGTTCTGACGAGACGCCATCAGATCCATGTCTGGAATGCCCCACAATTGAATTATTTGGGCAAAGATTTCCGGATGGAGTTCCCACTCCCCCGGATGAAATGTCTGACGACTCAGAAAATCCGCTTCCCAATTTTCCACTCCTGGGATGTGGATTGCAGACAAGTGGCAGGAGTGATTCTCCGCCCATTGAATTATTTTGGTCACTTCTTCCATCGCCAGGAAACTCCTTGTTCCCCCCTGATGGTTGATATACGCAACAGTCGTCATGTTGTCTGATTGAAACCTTATGAATTTGGCCTTTGCTAGCTGAGGCCAAGCCTTGAGAGCATTGAATATCGCTCTCAGTTCCAGAATGTTTATCGGTAGAAGAGATTCTTCCCGAGACCAAAGACCCTGAGCTTTCAGGGGTTCCTAGACCGCGCCCCAGCCCACCAGACTGGCGTCGGTCGTGACAATGACCCACTCTGGTCTGCGGAAGCTCATCCCTTGTGACAGGTTGTCCAGGGTCAGCCACCAACGGAGTGAATCTCTGGTCCTCTGATCTACTTGTATCGTTGGAGACAAGTCTGTATAATCCCCATTCCACTGTCTGAGCATGCACAGTTGTAATGGTCTTAGATGAATTTGCGCAAAAGGAACTATGACCATTGCCGCAACCATCAAACCTATTACTTCCATGCACTGCGCTATGGAAGGAAGAAGAACAGAATGAAGTACTTGACAAGAGCTTAGAAGTTTTGATTTTCTGGCCTCTGTCAGAAAAATCTTCATTTCTAAGGAGTCTATTATTGTTCCCAAGAAGGGAACTCTTGTTGACGGAGATAGAGAACTTTTCTCTACGTTCACTTTCCACCCGTGAGATCTGAGAAAGGCTAGGACAATGTCCGTATGAGCCTTTGCTTGTGGCAGAGACAACGCTTGAATCAGAATGTCGTCCAAGTAAGGTACTACTGCAATGCCCCTTGGTCTTAGCACCGCTAGAAGGGACCCTAGTACCTTTGTGAAAATTCTTGGGGCAGTGGCTAATCCGAATGGAAGTGCCACGAACTGGTAATGTTTGTCCAGAAAGGCGAACCTTAGGAACCGATGATGTTCCTTGTGGATAGGAATATGTAGATACGCATCCTTTAAATCCACCGTGGTCATGAATTGACCTTCCTGGATGGTAGGAAGAATTGTCCAAATGGTTTCCATTTTGAACGATGGAACCCTGAGAAATTTGTTTAGGATCTTGAGATCTAAGATTGGTCTGAATGTTCCCTCTTTTTTGGGAACTATGAACAGATTGGAGTAGAATCCCATCCCTTGTTCTCTTAATGGAACAGGATGAATCACTCCCATTTTTAACAGGTCTTCTACACAATGTAAGAATGCCTGTCTTTTTATGTGGTCTGAAGACAATTGAGACCTGTGGAACCTTCCCCTTGGGGGTAGCTCCTTGAATTCCAGAAGATAACCTTGGGAGACTATTTCTAGCGCCCAAGGATCCAGAACATCTCTTGCCCAAGCCTGAGCGAAGAGAGAAAGTCTGCCCCCCACCAGATCCGGTCCCGGATCGGGGGCCAACATCTCATGCTGTCTTGGTAGCAGTGGCAGGTTTCTTGGCCTGCTTACCTTTGTTCCAGCCTTGCATTGGCCTCCAGGCTGGCTTGGTTTGAGAAGTATTACCCTCTTGCTTAGAGGATGTAGAACTTGAGGCTGGTCCATTTCTGCGAAAGGGACGAAAATTAGGTTTATTTTTAGCCTTAAAAGACCTATCCTGAGGAAGGGCGTG
The DNA here is from genome assembly GCF_027579735.1 of Bombina bombina. Taxonomy (NCBI): domain Eukaryota; kingdom Metazoa; phylum Chordata; class Amphibia; order Anura; family Bombinatoridae; genus Bombina; species Bombina bombina. The sequence continues at coordinate 39,338,033 of NC_069510.1, forward strand.
GCCCTTTCCCCCAGTGATATCTGAAATAATCTCTTTCAAGTCAGGGCCAAATAGCGTTTTCCCCTTGAAAGGTATGTTAAGCAATTTGTTCTTGGAGGACGCATCCGCTGACCAAGACTTTAGCCAAAGCGCTCTGCGCGCCACAATAGCAAACCCTGAATTTTTTGCCGCTAATCTAGCTAATTGCAAAGTGGCGTCTAAAGTAAAAGAGTTAGCCAATTTAAGAGCGTGAATTCTGTCCATAATCTCCTCATAAGAAGATTCTTTATCTAGCGACTTTTCTAGTTCATCGAACCAGAAACACGCTGCTGTAGTGACAGGAACAATGCATGAAATTGGCTGTAGAAGGTAACCTTGCTGAACAAACATCTTTTTAAGCAAACCTTCTAACTTTTTATCCATAGGATCTTTGAAAGCACAACTATCTTCTATAGGGATAGTAGTGCGTTTGTTTAGAGTAGAGACCACCCCCTCGACCTTAGGGACTGTCTGCCATAAGTCCTTTCTGGGGTCGACCATAGGAAACAATTTCTTAAATATAGGGGGAGGGACAAAAGGTATGCCGGGCCTTTCCCATTCTTTGTTTACAATGTCCGCCACACGCTTGGGTATAGGAAAAGCTTCGGGGGGCACCGGGACCTCTAGGAACTTGTCCATCTTACATAATTTCTCTGGAATGACCAAATTGTCACAATCATCCAGAGTAGATAACACCTCCTTAAGCAGAGCGCGGAGATGTTCCAATTTAAATTTGAATGTAATAACATCAGGTTCAGCTTGTTGAGAAATTTTTCCTGAATCTGAAATTTCTCCCTCAGACAAAACCTCCCTGGCCCCTTCAGACTGGTGTAAGGGCATGTCAGAACCATTATCATCAGCGTCCTCATGCTCTTCAGTATCTAAAACAGAGCAGTCGCGCTTTCGCTGATAAGTGGGCATTTTGGCTAAAATGTTTTTAATAGAATTATCCATTACAGCCGTTAATTGTTACATAGTAAGAAGTATTGGCGCACTAGATGTACTAGGGGCCTCCTGTGTGGGCAAGACTGGTGTAGACACAGGAGGGGATGATGCAGTACCATGCTTACTCCCCTCACTTGAGGAATCATCTTGGGCATCATTTTCTCTAAATTGTTTGTCACATGCATCACATCTATTTAAATGAGAAGGAACCTTGGCTTCCTCACATACAGAACATAGTCTATCTGATAGTTCAGACATGTTAAACAGGCATAAACTTGATAACAAAGTACAAAAAACGTTTTAAAATAAAACCGTTACTGTCACTTTAAATTTTAAACTGAACACACTTTATTACTGAATATGCGAAAAAGTATGAAGGAATTGTTCAAAATTCACCAAAATTTCACCACAGTGTCTTAAATCCTTAAAAGTATTGCACACCAAATTTGAAAGCTTTAACTCTTAAAATAACGGAACCGGAGCCGTTTTTATATTTAACCCCTATACAGTCCCTGGTATCTGCTTTGCTGAGACCCAACCAAGCCCAGAGGGGAATACGATACCAAATGACGCCTTCAGTAAGCTTTTTCTGTGTATCTGAGCTCCTCACACATGCATCTGCATGCCTTGCTTCCCAAAAACAACTGCGCATTAGTGGCGCGAAAATGAGGCTCTGCCTATGATTAGAGAAGGCCCCCAGTGAAAAAGGTGTCCAATACAGTGCCTGCCGTTTTTTTAACATAATTCCCAAGATTAAAATAACTCCTCAAAGCTATAAACTATTAACAATGCTTATAAAATAATCGTTTTAGCCCAGAAAAATGTCTACCAGTCTTTAAAGCCCTTGTGAAGCCCTTTATTCTTATTAATAAAATGGCTTACCGGATCCCATAGGGAAAATGACAGCTTCCAGCATTACCAAGTCTTGTTAGAAATGTGTCATACTTCCAGCAGCAAAGTCTGCACACTGTTTCCCCCAACTGAAGTTACTTCATCTCAACAGTCCTGTGTGGAAACAGCCATCGATTTTAGTAACGGTTGCTAAAATCATCTTCCTCTTACAAACAGAAATCTTCATCTATTTTCTGTTTCAGAGTAAATAGTACATACCAGCACTATTTTAAAATAACAAACTCTTGATTGAAGAATAAAACTACATTTAAACACCAAAAAACTCTTAACCATCTCCGTGGAGATGTTGCCTGTGCAACGGCAAAGAGAATGACTGGGGAAGGCGGAGCCTAGGAGGGATCATGTGACCAGCTTTGCTGGGCTCTTTGCCATTTCCTGTTGGGGAAGAGAATATCCCACAAGTAAGGATGACGCCGTGGACCGGACACACCTATGTTGGAGAAACCTTATTCAAGCAACCTTCTATCTAGGCAAACAGGAAATAGCATTCCGTGGTAACGAGGAGGGTGCAAAGTCCTCTAATCGTGGCAACTATGTGGAGCTATTGCATATGTTTGCATGGAAAGATGCAACTTTTGCAAGACATTTGCAAACATCCACTGTGTTTTCTGGATGTTCAAATAGAATCCAGAATGACTTAATCGAAGCAGTAGCTGATATAGTGAGAGATGATATAAGAAAGGAGATTAATGCAGCCCCCTTTGTTGCTGTGGAAGTAGACGAGACAACCGATGTTACAAACATAACACAAATCTCTGTAATTTTGCGTTATGTGGCTAAAAGTGAGCTGAACAGTGAGATAATTGTGAAGGAGGCGTTCTTAGGATTTGATGAAGTGGTTGACAGACGAGCACCAGCTATTGCAGACTATGTATTGGGAGTGTTGGAGAAATATAATTGTCTTGAAAAGCTGGTAGCTCAGACTTACGACGGAGCCTCTGTGATGGCATCAGCTATTAATGGGGTGCAAGCAAAGATTAAAGAAAAAGTACCTGAAGCAACTTTTATTCATTGTTATGCACACAAGTTAAACCTGGTGCTCTCTAATTCAGCAAAATCTATAGAAGAGTGTAAAGTATTTTTTTCTACACTTGAGGGAATGGCCACGTTTTTCAGTAAATCGACAAAGCGCACCCACCTACTGGACGATATGGTGAAGAGACGTTTACCGAGAGCAGCACCCACCAGATGGAGTTCAAATTCCAGACTAGTGCAGACGGTCAACATGTATCAAAGTGATATACGTGCTATGTTCCTGTTTCTCAGAGAAAATCCAGATGGTTGGGATCATGAGACCTTGATGATGTCTGAAGGATATTACTTCTTTCTGAATAAAGCATCAACCTGCTTCTTGCTTATGACATATGAGGCCATTTTCATACAAACTGACGCACTCTTTCGATTGCTGCAGAGTAAAGTGATGGATGTTGGATTCTGCTGTCGGAGAATTGCTGATACCATGAAATTTCTTGAAAATCACAGACAAGAGTTTGACAATTTGTATGGTACATTTGAGGCGGATTGCATCAGAATGGGGCTGACAGACAATGTAAGGAGTAAACAGCCAATAAAAGATGTGAGGAGAAGGTTGTTTTACAACATTATGGACAATGTAAACGTTCAAATGAAAGCTCGGTTTGACCATTTTGCTGAGCTAGAATTCCTTTGTTTGGTCGATTGCACTAAATTGCTTGAGATGTCCAAACATATTGATGACCAAAAACTGCAGAGCCTAGCAAGATATGGCAAATACTTTGACTTAATTCGATTAAAATCTGATCTAATTGGATGTTATAGTTCAGAAATGGTGAGAAATGATTGCAAATCACCTACAGATCTACTAAACTTTTTGGCCAACAACGATCTCATGAAGACTGTTCCAGAGGCAGTGAAATTACTGAAGCTGGTTCTCACAATACCAGCTACAACGGCCTCTGTTGAGAGGTCCTTCTCTGCTTTAAAGCGCATTAAAACTCATAGCAGGAATCGGACCAGTCAAGGACGACTTTCCTCTTTGGCTGTTTTAGCTATTGAGAGAGAAAGACTGGTACAGTTGCATGAAAAAAACTGTGAAGATTTTCTTAATAAAGTGATTGAAAACTTTGTTAAAAAAGATAGAAGGATTGACCTTGTCTACAAATGAGGGAAATGAACAAGACCAGTCACAGTAAAAAAAGTTTTGATTGTTAATATGTTAATATTTGTTATATTTTTTTAATATAAGTTATTAAAGACCTATTTTAAACATAGCAAAATGTTTTTTTCTTTTCTTTAAAGTTAATTTGCAATACCATATTCTGGTATTGCAATATATGATCAAACTTTAAAAAAATGCTTTATTCTCAAGGTCAACAGATTGCAGTTGAACTGGTGCTTTAGTGCAACGTTTCTTAACCGTGGCCCTCAAGTAGCCTCAACAGACCAGGTTTTCATTATAGATGAACCAGTGCACAATTGAAGTGCTCAGCTTAGCAGCAGTAATACCATGGATGGATTGTTTTCTAACCTGCTATCAACCATCAGCTGATTATTTCACCAATGCAGCACTGGTTCGGCTATAATGAAAGCCTGGTCTTTTAGGGTACTTGAGGACTTCAGTTGAGAAACAATGCTTTAGTTTAAATGCCTAATTTTACATTTTAATTTCAAAGGGACTTGCAGAAAAAATTCATTATCATCATAGAAAGTGGAGAAATTGCTGTCTCTGAGAAGGTAAGACCATGCACTCTTATTTTTTCATTTGTATAAATAGTGACCTTGTTGTCCTTCACTACGGTCTTTACTTTGTAAAATGTCCACCACAGCCTTTGTCTGTGCCTATACCTGTTCACCAGCTGCCACTGGTTCACAACATTTTTATATTTACTGAATAATGAAGGAATCTATAAGCATAATTTGCAGCATTGAAGTAAAAAAGTATGTTTGAAACATATTTTAATGGGCCTGGATTTCTATCAGAGCAAGCATTTTGTTATCTGGCAAGAGTTTCTGTTACAATCCTTTAGACTAAAAACAGATGTTTACTAAGTTGACCAGTTTTCAAAGACACCATTGAAAGGGAGATGAAACCCATATGTTTTCTTTCATGATTTAGAAAGAGCATGCAATTTTAAATAACTTTCAAATTTACATCTAATATCTGAATTTTTTTCATTCTTTTGATATCCTTTGATGAAAAGCATATCTAAATATGCTTAGAAGCTACTGAGCTTATTTAGATATGAATTTCAACAAAGGATATCTGTTTTTCTTCATTCTTTTGATATCCTTTGTTGAAAAGCATATCTAAATATGCTCAGTAGCTAGTGAGCATATTTAGATATGATTTTCAACAAAGGATATCTGGTTTTCTTCATTCTTTTGATATCCTTTGTTGAAAAGCATATCTAAATATGCTCAGTAGCTACTGAGCATATTTAGATATGATTTTCAACAAAGGATATCTGGTTTTCTTCATTCTTTTGATATCCTTTGTTGTAATTCATATCTAAATATGCTCAGTAGCTACTAAGCATATTTAGATATGCTTTTCAACAAAGGATATCAAAAGAATGAAGAAAATCAGATATCCTTTGTTGAAAATCATATCTAAATATGCTCAGTAGATACTGAATGGTGGCTGCATATAGATATTGGCTCGCCCATGTGCAATTGCTATTTCTTCAACAAAGGATATCTAAAGAATGAAGGCGTATCCGATTCCTAGACACTGCCTCACCAGCCTCTGAAGTCACCGCACATCACTGCTACATAGGCTTAACACATGATCAGTCATGGATGCACATACATTACTTTTAACATTCACTCATACATGTGCATTCAAATGATGGGGGAAAAACACATTACATTCTCTCGAGGAATCACAAAACACAACATATGGATTTTACTGTAATTTTAACATCATGATTCCATCACAATAAACCATTAGGAATTACGTACAACAAGAACATCATTACACCAGATTACAGATGTCACTTTATGGGAAGGAACAACCATGCCAGACCGCTATATAGAAGTCAGCATATGTGGGACACAATCACAATATATACGTACATGTACATAACACGCATCACCCATCACGCAACCACAAAGCACACATTTAGATTTTATTCAGCACACAATAACAATGTAGCACAATACAACAACACAATGAGGATTTCAGAACTACATAGGCAGGTTAATAATATCATGACGTCATTAGAAGATTCAACCATACACATCACAGATTCACCACTGTACCGCCCCTTTCGGAACTTTAACACTCAATACTACAATACAACATATACGTAAACAACACTTTGGAACAGCATTATTAGGGAGATTTCAATGGGACAATTAATAAATATTGTCAGATCGCAAATCACTTATATATACAATACTACAGATGACAGCCGGAAGTTATTCAGCATTAGTGCCATTTGAAAGGGACGCATACAATATTGACATCTCGGCAATCACTTATATATACAATACTACAGATGGCAGACGGGAAGTTCGCAATTATTATTGCGATTTGAAAGGGACGCATACAATATTGACATCTCAGCAATCACTTATATATACAATACTACAGATGGCAGACGGGAAGTTCGCAATTATTATTGCGATTTGAAAGGGACGCATACAATATTGACAGCTCGGCAATCACTTATATACACAATACTACAGATGACAGCCGGAAGTTATTCAGTATTAGTGCCATTTGAATGGGACGCATACAATATTGACATCTCGGCAATCACTTATATATACAATACTACAGATGGCAGACGGGAAGTTCGCAATTATTATTGCGATTTGAAAGGGACGCATACAATATTGATATCTCGGCAATCACTTATATATACAATACTACAGATGGCAGACGGGAAGTTCGCAATTATTATTGCGATTTAAAAGGGACGCATACAATATTGACAGCTCGGCAATCACTTATATATATACAATACTACAGATGGCAGATGTTACTTTATCGTTTACAAACAATGTTGCAGCAACATTGATCGATCACATTCGATGCACATTATACACAACTATGCACTTTCATTCATGTTAGCCTGGACGTGTGCTTGTTACTATAAGATCGCGTTTAAGAAATATTGATTACGCATATGAACAAACATTACAAACATGCACTGTATGTGTGATATTTGACACTTTCACATTGAGATTCATTGTTGCAAAATAACATTTCAGCAAACAACAAAAAAACGCCCACTTTGAAAGCATTCGCGCCGCTCACATACAAACAAGTGAATACAATCAGCAATCATTACAAACTCACTACCATTGGACTAATTGTACTATAAATCACCCAAACAACATGGCCAAAGCATCACTTGTGATCCACATCAGATCAAGTGCATACCTTGTTACGCTGTTTTGAAAGATGGATGACGATGACATGGTAGACACTGCTGGTGCTGCTATTGGCGAACTAGCTGTTGATCGAATCAGGCAGCCTCGGCGGCTCAGACTGAGACGAAGGGGTCATCTGGTTCGAGGTCCTCCTGTCTACAGGGTGAGACCCACCTTGGAAAACATGAGCGACTTTGAGGTTTATGATAAGTATCGGCTCAATCGCGAACAGCTCATTGGCCTTTACGATCTTCTTAAACCTCATTTGGAGCCACGTATAAGAATAAGGACTGCTGTTCCCGCCATGAGTAAGATGCTAAGCTGTCTATACGTCCTGGCCTCCGGGAGTTTTCAATCCGGAGAACTGTACATGCATGGCCTGGCTCAAGGTACATTCTCTGTGGTGTTTGATAACTTTCTGGACGCCATGGTACGTATCAGTAAGCAATACATAGGATTCCCACAGAATGATGGTGATTGGAGGCGCCTGAAGCGGGAATTCTTTGATATTGCTCAATTGCCCAATGTCTTGGGAGCCATTGATTGTACCCACATTGCTCTGCGTGCTCCAATTGATGACTCGCCCTTCAGAAATCGCAAACATTTCATAGCCTCAACGTGCAGTATGTTTGTGACGCACAGATGAGGATTATGCATGTGTGTGCGAATTTTGGAGGGGCTAGTCATGATGCCCGCATCCTCTCTCTGTCGTCCCTGTGGAGACCGTTTGTTGGTCAAATGACGGATGCATAATTCCGCTTTGAATCATTGCGAAATGATCGCGAAAATGGAATTGCGCATACACGTTAACATGGGTTTGCTGTAAGTGGCATTGCTTTACACATGTTGGTCAAATGACGGATGCGTAATTCCGCTTTGAATCATTGCGCAATGATCGCGAAAATGGAATTGCGCATACACGTTAACATGGGTTTGCTGTAAGTGGCATTGCTTTACACATGTTGGTCAAATGACGGATGCGTAATTCCGCTTTGAATCATTGCGCAATGATCGCGAAAATGGAATTACGCATACACGTTAACATGGGTTTGCTGTAAGTGGCATTGCTTTACACATGTTGGTCAAATGACGGATGCGTAATTCCGCTTTGAATCATTGCGCAATGATCGCGAAAATGGAATTGCGCATACACGTTAACATGGGTTTGCTGTAAGTGGCATTGCTTTACACATGTTGGTCAAATGACGGATGCGTAATTCCGCTTTGAATCATTGCGCAATGATCGCGAAAATGGAATTTCGCATACACGTTAACATGGGTTTGCTGTAAGTGGCATTGCTTTACACATGTTGGTCAAAATGAAATGTGAATTATTATATATGTGAAGAATACAGTATTCTTATTTTCAATATTATACATAATAAAAAAAGAAGAATCCAAATAAATTATAACATATGCACATCAATTGATGAGAATGAAATAACACCAAAAAATAATTAAAGCTACAGTAAACAACACAACTGATTGAAAATAAGAGTACAGGATATATTTATCATGAATTTAATTGAGGAAACAATTAACTCATAGGACTACCAAAGGATTAATAGTTTTAAATTGATTTGCTAATAATGTAAAGATTTTAAACATGGCATGATTTGTATTAATGATATGCAATCCTCATTTAATATATTACAGATATGGATGTTGCTGCTGGATCCTTAAGGCAGGGCTTGTCACAGTATGGTATGTCTCATTTTAATTGACATTTGTCTTAGAAACATGGACAGAACATTACATACTAAATCCACATTGTTCAATATTTATATGTAATGTCCCTTTAATAGATGAAAATTAAATAATTCTTCGGATATCCTTAAATAACATATTAGATTTGAATTGCATGCTCAATCCCATTCATTACATCAACATATGGAGTAGAGAATTCATTAACACCAACATTGTCAAATCAATATAATTTTATATTAAAGGGATACTGAGCTAAAATTATTAATGTTGTCATTCAGATAGAGTATGCAATATTAATAAACATTTAAATATAATACTATAATCATATGTGAAATATTATATTGCTAAATGTATTTTAAAATCAAGAATGTACGTTTATCTGCAGCTCAATTTTGGTTGACCAACCTGGGTTTTGATTGATGATTGGTGGATACCTTCAACAAACAATATTTATTGAATCCAATATTGCTTATCTGCCTTTAAGATTAAAATGTAGCAACATTAAAATTATAATAGGAGTCAATGTTAAATCATTTTGAACAGTTTGAACAGTGAAATCAATGATTTAAATAAATCATGTCAGTGTCCCTTTAATAAACAATAGATTCATTCATCTTTACATTCTTTGGATTAAACAATATTGATATATAATTCACATATTCACTGTTGGAGTTACTTTATAGATATCAGCATACTCTAACAGCACCATGATTACATATTTGTACTAATCAATTTTGTTTTGTATTGTGATCAATATGTGTTGTGTCCTAAACAAGATTACTGTACATTGCACAAATGGCTCGATGTGCCACATGTCTTTGTTTATATTTGTCAACAGCTGTTCTTCAAAATGTTGTTTGTGTGTATTCTTTGAAGAACATTGATCAATGGGTATATTTAGATATGCAATAGCATCGTATGAGATGAGTTTGATGTCTAATATAGTCAGAAATTAAACATATGTTCAATACATCATTTTTAACAGAATCCCCTTGATTCAATCAAGCATTTTTTTGTTTAATGACTGCTCTATTCTTCACATTTTCAAGTTGATTAATCTTAAAATTCGATACAGATGTGATTTAGTGATATCCCAAATGTGTTTACTAATATATATCTATATCATTCATAGAGAGAGTTGGTGTGGGGAGCCCACAGGAATCCAGCAGTGACACAGAGCCGCCTTTGCGGTCCCCTGGTAAGTCCATTGACTCATTTATATGTCATTGAAGGTGTATTGGTAATCAATATTATGAGCATGATTCTGATGAAGCATAACATTTGAAACAAACATATAATTTTCTCTTCTGATTATATATTAATTTTCTTTGAATATTGAAAGATTAATAATTACAACTTTATTAGTCTACACATTTGTTATTCAGAAGATGTATAGCATATGTTTGTTTCCATGTTCATTTTTGACAACAGTCATCAAGTGATACACACATGAGAAATCTTAAATGTTCTATGCTTTTATGATTTTGAAATTAATACAAACAATACATCGAAAATCTGAATCATTGAGAATAACAAATCTAATGTAATTTGTATGCTCCATCAAAATGATGTAAATCATAACTTTGGGTGTGTATATCTTTAATGCAACATTGATGTGTGTCTTTGAACAACAGTAACATATGTTATAATATCTGATCTTAACGTGTACACAACATGTTATGTTTTACAGAGATTGATTTAACATGTGTGACGGAGGAGGAAGAGGCTGCCTTGGAGTCTGATGGTATGTGAAATATATCTATCATGTTTCCAACATGTTGCTTTATTTGAAATCATTTTATTGAAGACATTCAAAGTCTACAGCTTTTGCACTTTAAAAAGGAATATTATTTGTCTGTTCAAATACACTACTGCCCCCTTTCTATATCAGGCAGCATGAAAAATTTTTTTTTTTTTTTTTAAATGTATAATTCATGCCATCATTATGTCACATGCATATTCCAGGCCAAAACACAATAATAATGTTATAATTGTACAGACAGTAATTGATATTCATCTGAGTGCCTATATGCATACCATATCCTCATTTCATAATTGTTTACAAATTCAAACACACTTCGAAGTATATTGAAAACATAATCAATTTGAAATGAGTTGATTTGATTTCATGATGTATGAGATGTTAATATATATTTTTTTTTTTTTCAGATGGATCCGCCACTTCTGGTCATCTGGTTTCCGCCCCTGCCCAGTCCCCTGACCATGCCCAGACCCCTGCCCCTGCCCAGGCCCAGACTCCTGACCATGCCCAGACCCCTGCCGGCCCTTCCCATTTGTCATTTCCTGTCCCTCCCAAAACACGCCCCTACACCCCCCTTCGCCGCTCTCCCCGTATTATGGGCCGTACAGCTGCCCAGACCCAAACTCACCACTCCCCAGCTGTACGGCCTACCCCGGAACAGCAGCTCATCCCTCCCCAAGCCAATCCCATCCCTCCCCAAGCCAATCCCATCCCTCCCCAACCCAATCCCATCCCTCCCCAACCCAATCCCATCCCTCCCCCCTGTCTCAACCTTCATTGTCCTGGGTGTCGGATTGTCCTTCCCAGGCACAGCTGTAAGTATCATTCAAAATCAACATTATAAGATGCTTAAAGGTACACTGAAGGTAAATATTTTCTATTGTGATTCAAATAGAGCATGCAATGTTAATCAAATTTATAATTTACTACTCTTATGAATTATTCTTCATTCTCTTGCTATCTTTATTGAAACAAAGAAATGCCTAGAATTATTTTTAAATAGAAAATAATTGTGGACATCATTTCTTTATTGTTGGATGAATGTATCCATCAACCAGCAGGGACAAACAAAGTTGATAAACAAATATGGCCTGCCCTAAAAACCGACATTCTTGCATTCAAAATCTAGCTAGAGAATTCTAACATTTAAAGAATATGTGTAATTTTTTCATATTTGTAATGTCATGCTCTATCTGAATCAGTCAATTAAATATTTAGGTTCAGTATCCCTTTAATTTGATATCACTACATATACCAATCACCACTACTTGGATCCAACAATTTATGTACAAATGTTGATACATTATCTCTTGTCTAACCCAGTGGGAATGTAATTTCTTCAGGTTGCTATGTTTACACAGCTTGTCCTCAACGCCAAAATGTTTAAGGATAGGTGTGCCTACCACAGTATAATTAAAATATTTAAATTGCTAATGTAAGTACAAAGTAAATCCTTTAACAAGATTTTATACACTCAAGCTGTATAAGTGGATCATCTAAAACCAATTAAAGGGGACAACATGTTTGAGTAAACTGTCCCTTTAATGATTTCGGTCTGTCTGAATAACATATTTCATGTGTAAAGAATCCATTAAAACTAATTGATGTAAAGAATGATTTGTCTTTATGATGACAATGTATCTTTGCTTATTTTTTCGTCTGTTGTGTAATTATCCTTAATATTTAATTTATTCTTTATTTTAGGCTGTGACTCAGCATGGCTCATGCTAGAAGGTCTAGCACGAGTAGAGCAGGCCGTGCTGAGGAACGCAGCTGGCCTGAGAGGGATGAACGACACCATGCAGGCCCAGCTCCGGGTTCAGGACTTGACTCTGCGTGAAATCATGCGATTAACTTCAAGGCCTGAATCTGGAGCTGGACATGCACAGGACAATGAAGAGGATGACCAGTAAGTGGAGGATCTGGAGATGCTCCAAGGTCGCAGAAAAGAATCCTCCGTCCACATGTTGATGTTTTTTTTTATTGTTGCCATTTGGCCTTTTTCAAAGTTTATTGTTGTGCCTGTTGCACTCTTTTACCTTGTCATATGTCTCCAATGGGGCTATGGTGGCCCTTGGCAACTCTCTTCATGGACTGTGATGCACTCTGTTACCTTGTCATATGTCTCCAATGGGGCTATGGTGGCCCTTGGCAACTCTCTTCATGGACTGTGATGCACTCTTTTACCTTGTCATATGTCTCCAATGGGGCTATGGTGGCCCTTGGCAACTCTCTTCATGGACTGTGATGCACTCTGTTACCTTGTCATATGTCTCCAATGGGGCTATGGTGGCCCTTGGCAACTCTCTTCATGGACTGTGATGCACTCTTTTACCTTGTCATATGTCTCCAATGGGGCTATGGTGGCCCTTGGCAACTCTCTTCATGGACTGTGATGCACTCTGTTACCTTGTCATATGTCTCCAATGGGGCTATGGTGGCCCTTGGCAACTCTCTTCATGGACTGTGATGCACTCTGTTACCTTGTCATATGTGTCCAATGGGGCTATGGTGGCCCTTGGCAACTCTCTTCATGGACTGTGAACTCTGTTACCTTGTCATATGTCTCCAATGGGGCTATGGTGGCCCTTGGCAACTCTCTTCATGGACTGTGATGCACTCTTTTACCTTGTCATATGTCTCCAATGGGGCTATGGTGGCCCTTGGCAACTCTCTTCATGGACTGTGATGCACTCTTTTACCTTGTCATATGTCTCCAATGGGGCTATGGTGGCCCTTGGCAACTCTCTTCATGGACTGTGATGCACTCTTTTACCTTGTCATATGTCTCCAATGGGGCTATGGTGGCCCTTGGCAACTCTCTTCATGGACTGTGATGCACTCTGTTACCTTGTCATATGTCTCCAATGGGGCTATGGTGGCCCTTGGCAACTCTCTTCATGGACTGTGATGCACTCTGTTACCTTGTCATATGTCTCCAATGGGGCTATGGTGGCCCTTGGCAACTCTCTTCATGGACTGTGATGCACTCTTTTACCTTGTCATATGTCTCCAATGGGGCTATGGTGGCCCTTGGCAACTCTCTTCATGGACTGTGATGCACTCTTTTACCTTGTCATATGTCTCCAATGGGGCTATGGTGGCCCTTGGCAACTCTCTTCATGGACTGTGATGCACTCTTTTACCTTGTCATATGTCTCCAATGGGGCTATGGTGGCCCTTGGCAACTCTCTTTATGGACTGTGATGCACTCTTTTACCTTGTCATATGTCTCCAATGGGGCTATGGTGGCCCTTGGCAACTCTCTTCATGGACTGTGATGCACTCTGTTACCTTGTCATATGTCTCCAATGGGGCTATGGTGGCCCTTGGCAACTCTCTTCATGGACTGTGATGCACTCTTTTACCTTGTCATATGTCTCCAATGGGGCTATGGTGGCCCTTGGCAACTCTCTTCATGGACTGTGATGCACTCTGTTACCTTGTCATATCTCTCCAATGGGGCTATGGTGGCCCTTGGCAACTCTCTTCATGGACTGTGATGCACTCTTTTACCTTGTCATATGTCTCCAATGGGGCTATGGTGGCCCTTGGCAACTCTCTTCATGGACTGTGATGCACTCTGTTACCTTGTCATATCTCTCCAATGGGGCTATGGTGGCCCTTGGCAACTCTCTTCATGGACTGTGATGCACTCTTTTACCTTGTCATATGTCTCCAATGGGGCTATGGTGGCCCTTGGCAACTCTCTTCATGGACTGTGATGCACTCTGTTACCTTGTCATATGTCTCCAATGGGGCTATGGTGGCCCTTGGCAACTCTCTTCATGGACTGTGATGCACTCTGTTACCTTGTCATATGTCTCCAATGGGGCTATGGTGGCCCTTGGCAACTCTCTTCATGGACTGTGATGCACTCTTTTACCTTGTCATATGTCTCCAATGGGGCTATGGTGGCCCTTGGCAACTCTCTTCATGGACTGTGATGCACTCTTTTACCTTGTCATATGTCTCCAATGGGGCTATGGTGGCCCTTGGCAACTCTCTTCATGGACTGTGATGCACTCTTTTACCTTGTCATATGTCTCCAATGGGGCTATGGGGGCCCTTGGCAACTCTCTTCATGGACTGTGATGCACTCTGTTACCTTGTCATATGTCTCCAATGGGGCTATGGTGGCCCTTGGCAACTCTCTTCATGGACTGTGATGCACTCTGTTACCTTGTCATATGTCTCCAATGGGGCTATGGTGGCCCTTGGCAACTCTCTTCATGGACTGTGATGCACTCTTTTACCTTGTCATATGTCTCCAATGGGGCTATGGTGGCCCTTGGCAACTCTCTTCATGGACTGTGATGCACTCTTTTACCTTGTCATATGTCTCCAAATGGGCTATGGTGGCCCTTGGCAACTCTCTTCATGGACTGTGATGCACTCTGTTACCTTGTCATATGTCTCCAATGGGGCTATGGTGGCCCTTGGCAACTCTCTTCATGGACTGTGATGCACTCTTTTATCTTGTCATATGTCTCCAATGGGGCTATGGTGGCCCTTGGCAACTCTCTTCATGGACTGTGATGCACTCTGTTACCTTGTCATATGTCTCCAATGGGGCTATGGTGGCCCTTGGCAACTCTCTTCATGGACTGTGATGCACTCTTTTACCTTGTCATATGTCTCCAATGGGGCTATGGTGGCCCTTGGCAACTCTCTTCATGGACTGTGATGCACTCTGTTACCTTGTCATATGTCTCCAATGGGGCTATGGTGGCCCTTGGCAACTCTCTTCATGGACTGTGATGCACTCTGTTACCTTGTCATATGTCTCCAATGGGGCTATGGTGGCCCTTGGCAACTCTCTTCATGGACTGTGATGCACTCTTTTACCTTGTCATATGTCTCCAATGGGGCTATGGTGGCCCTTGGCAACTCTCTTCATGGACCGTGATGCACTCTTTTACCTTGTCATATGTCTCCAATGGGGCTATGGTGGCCCTTGGCAACTCTCTTCATGGACTGTGATGCACTCTTTTACCTTGTCATATGTCTCCAATGGGGCTATGGTGGCCCTTGGCAACTCTCTTCATGGACTGTGATGCACTCTTTTACCTTGTCATATGTCTCCAATGGGGCTATGATGGCCCTTGGCAACTCTCTTCATGGACTGTGATGCACTCTTTTACCTTGTCATATGTCTCCAATGGGGCTATGGTGGCCCTTAGCAACTCTCTTCATGGACTGTGATGCACTCTGTTACCTTGTCATATGTCTCCAATGGGGCTATGGTGGCCCTTGGCAACTCTCTTCATGGACTGTGATGCACTCTGTTACCTTGTCATATGTCTCCAATGGGGCTATGGTGGCCCTTGGCAATTCTCTTCATGGACTGTGATGCACTCTTTTACCTTGTCATATGTCTCCAATGGGGCTATGGTGGCCCTTGGCAACTCTCTTCATGGACTGTGATGCACTCTTTTACCTTGTCATATGTCTCCAATGGGGCTATGGTGGCCCTTGGCAACTCTCTTCATGGACTGTGATGTACTCTTTTACCTTGTCATATGTCTCCAATGGGGCTATGGTGGCCCTTGGCAACTCTCTTCATGGACTGTGATTCACTCTGTTACCTTGTCATATGTCTCCAATGGGGCTATGGTGGCCCTTGGCAACTCTCTTCATGGACTGTGATGCACTCTGTTACCTTGTCATATGTCTCCAATGGGGCTATGGTGGCCCTTGGCAACTCTCTTCATGGACTGTG
The DNA here is from genome assembly GCF_027579735.1 of Bombina bombina. Taxonomy (NCBI): domain Eukaryota; kingdom Metazoa; phylum Chordata; class Amphibia; order Anura; family Bombinatoridae; genus Bombina; species Bombina bombina. The sequence continues at coordinate 39,354,457 of NC_069510.1, forward strand.
ATGCACTCTTTTACCTTGTCATATGTCTCCAATGGGGCTATGGTGGCCCTTGGCAACTCTCTTCATGGACTGTGATGCACTCTGTTACCTTGTCATATGGCTCAAATATTCCTTATTTTTACAAGATTATTTCTAAACGTTGTTGATGTTTTCTTACATACTAATAAAAGACATGTCATTGCACGATTCTTTGTCCTCATTCTTCATGTTATTTTTTGAAAGCTCTAGTTTATCTTGTTGATCCTTAAAGGGACCTACCAAAAATAATTTTTTAACAAAAATCATATATGTAAGACAATTGTAAATGACTTTAAGATTAACATCTCCAATGTAATCTTATTATTTGTCTTTATATATTTTTCTCTTAGCTTTATCATTGCATGATTATGATTAGCATAGTAATTGTTTTATATATGTATATATAGATTGTTATTTGTGTATATATGTATATTTAAATTTTCACATCCATGTGTGTATTTAGAAACTCTGCATGAATTGATGCACCTTTAACAAATGATCTGAGGATTGATACAATGATATAATCCCTGTAAAGTGTTCATTTTATTGAAAAAGTATTGTCTATGTGTATCCTCTTTTTTAAGAAAAAATCATGTCCCTTTAAGTGATGGTGAGCACAATTGTTAATGAATGTATTTCCATTTCTAAAGCGTTTTTGTCCTTTTTACACGAACAAGGACATATAATCTTATTAATAAACAATCTTATTGTAATGTTGACAGCACATGTATTTCATTTTCAATTCTATCTTATTGTAAAAGTGTAACCAAATAAATCTCTGTGTGTAATGCGCATATTTTAGATGATGAATATTTTTTAACAAATATGTTAACAAAATACTTCTCCTCCCATATATGGCTATAGGTAGGCTGACCATATTTAAACTTGAATAAATGACACGTTTAATCAATCCATGTATAATTATTGTTATTCCCAAACAATCAAAACATATATTAAAACATCAATGGCATATGTATTTCTCATGTGTATCTTTTAAATGTTAAAGATATACACCATAGCTATAGTTCAAGGGACAGTCAAGTCCGAAAAGATGATTCATGATTTTGTGACATTCCTAGATAGCAATCTAGACACATACTAGTTCCTAAAATATAAATACGTTTCTTAGTGATATGCCAAGCTGTCAACTGAGTCCTTGTATTGGCTGCGGTTTTTCAGCGATCTCGGATGCGCCATGTTGATTAAGACGTCACCTGCCAGGCTGTCCAATGATTCCTTGTATTGACTGACATTCTTACGTGATCAAGAATGTGCCTTTTATTGGATGGCGTTTTGACGCGATCAAGGATGCGCCTTTTTTTTGGGGCGTTCTTACGTGATCAAGAATGTGCCTTTTATTGGATGGCGTTCTTACGTGATCAAGGAAGCGCCATGTTAAGACGTCACATGCAAAGGTAAAAAAATCGTCTGATTGTATTACGTAGTCCCGCAATATTTGTTTGTGCACGTTAAACACGTTTGTGACTGCAGCCAATTTTAAAAACCTTGCGAATATGTATTATTTGCATCATGTTACATTGTTGACCCGTAGCTGATAAAGACCACCAAATTCTCTTTTGCTGGATGTCTGGTTGAATAAACGAACGAAAGCAAAATGTTTTCATGCATATGATATTTCGAGGCAAGTGCAAATCTCTATAGTCCATGTTGTTTAATATGTTTGTCAACAATATGTTCCTTTTTCAGAAAAATGACTGTTGTGTTTAATGTTAAAGATATCTAATTAATAAATATGCGCTATTGTGTTAGAATAAAGTAATCAATATGCATTTATCTTTATCATATGCTAAATATATGATGCCAACTTCTTCTAAATGTAATTTCGTTGTATATTTTATTAAAGGTTCATTAGACACTCACATTATAAATGAAATCTTTTAATTTGGTCTCTAGTTAGATAGTCCATTGTTTAACAAATACACGTTTCATTTTGCTTCTGTTCAAATAAAATGTAATTAATTATCAGACTCCTCGCCAAGCCTCTAAGTTTCATGTGAGTACCATCTCCAGCTTTCTCCTGTTTTGTGTATGATGGTGTATTGTCTTGTTTTATGGTTGTAATGGGGGTTCATCTATATTTTCAATAGAGCTAACCCGATTTTCTTTGAAAGTGTTGAAGCTTTGTAATATTGATATCAGTATATGTTAATCTTGTTGTTTGTAGTAGTGTCTATTACATACAGTTCTGTTAAAAATATAGTATACTGTCCTTTTAATGCAAATGTTTATTTTTGTATCATGTATGAGTTCCACATTGGTTAATCTCCAAATATATTATTGTTAGCATATTTTCACCCCCCCCCCCACTCCTTAAAGGACTTTAAACCATATTCATTGTTAAAACAAATGTCTTTCTGAAAATAAATGAACACAATAATGTCTCTTTAAGAAAATAGACTTTATTTAACACGTCAATATAAATCTGATTTCAATATTTATTGTTTGAACAAGTACATGTAGATATACCAACAATCTTCAAATATATGTTAGGATATGTAATTTTGTTAAAGGGACAGTTTAGAAAACAAATAATGTTTTGCATTATTCTAAAAGTCAATTTTGTAATATCAATGATATCAAAGTTTTCTCACCAATTAATCATTTGTCTGTGTTTATTTTAATTTGCTAGCTAAACCTATGAGGTTCGTGTGCTGATTTCTTCGAGCTTGAAGAGTGCATGTAATCATTATACAATTTGACCGCTAGAGGGCATTTGGATAGCATTTGTATATGTTAAACCTTGTGCTCATACAGCATATTATTGACCATGTATTGATCATTGATATCTAAAATGTTGTTAGGTCAGAACAACAAATAAGTGTTCATTTTTCATAGTCATAGATACAAGGGTAAGCACATAAATCACACGTATTTCTCCATGTTTTGTTGTTTCCAACTTGATAATGCGTAATACAGTGTTTTCTTTGTAATCAATAATTTTCTGACTGTCCCTTTAAGCTGTGTTATTGGCATTCAAACAGTAATATGCCATCATGGATAATTGTAATGGTAATTTTGTTTGCGATTCGGGAAACAGTTTGGACATCACATCACAGAAACCAATCAATATCATGAACAAGGATAGGTATGTGATGATGTGGTTTTCACACACTTATAACCCACACTCTGCAAACAATCTGCCTCCATGGACCCGGTCCCATAGAAGTAGATTATATACAGAGTGTGGTCCACAAGTGTATGAAAACCACATCATCACATACCTATCCATTACACATTAAATAAAAAAAACATTAAACATGAAAACAAATACTTACTTCCTCTTCCTTCCCCTCTTCCCACGGGGCTGAGGCTCTGGGAGGGGCAACTGCCGACTCTGACGAGTTCTCCTTGGAGATGTTGTGGGAAGAGTGGAAGGAAGAGTACTGGGACGACCAAGGTGAGGAGGAGAAGATGGCTGAGGAGGAGAAGATGGCTGAGGAGGAGAAGATGGCTGAGGAGGAGAAGATGGCTGAGGAGGAGAAGATGGCCCAGCAGCAGGAGGCCCAGCAGCAGGAGGCGGACCAGGAGGCAGACCAGCATGCGCCTCCCGGAAAAAATTAAACATCTCTTGGTGTAGATTAATAATTGTGTTTTGCCCTTCTTCTATTCTATTAAGTATGTTTATTATTTGGTTTTGTCCTTCAATAATTTGGTTTTGTCCTTCAATCATTTTGTTTTGTCCTTCAAGAATTCTAGTTCGGCCTTCTATATTTTGTATCCGGGAGTTACGCATCTGGTCTATGTAGTCTAGTAGAACCCGCACCTCCGCTATTTCCTCTTGTGCTTGGCGGGGTACCCGTGCACGGCGGGGTGCCCGTGCATGTCGGGGTGCGGGTCTTTGAGGGTCCTCTGGTTCCGCGGGCTCCTCCTCTGCTTCCGGGGCCTCTTCATCAGCTTCCGTGCGCTCTTCGTCACGGGGGGCCTCTTCCCTCCGAAGTGGAAATTCCTCCCCACCACTCTCATCCCGGGGAGATGGAGGAGGCTGTATTTGTTGTGCTGCCTCCTCCCCGGACTCTGTATATTTGAACAAATAAAAAATGTATATATTAGCATATTTCCAAATCAAGCTTTAAATGACTTAGCTTACGATACAATTACAAAAGCAGAATCATTAATCCACTTTGAAATCTAACAATCAATACGATTTCCGCATTTTCTAAACCGTGTTTGTGATATCTGTGGTCAATCTGAATGTTTTAGCGTTTGTTTTCAGTCTGTTTAAATGCACACCTAACCTATAGCCTAGATACTGATGTAACCGCAAAGTAATTGTGAATGCGTGTAAACAGCGTAATAGCATTAATCTGATCCTTAAAGGGACATTATACCCAATGTTTTATCTTTCATGATTTAGAAGCATACATTTATAATCAACTTTCTAATGTCCTTTTCTTATCTAATTAGCTTCATTCTCTGGATATTCTTTGCTGAAAAGCATATCTAGATATGCTTAGAAGATGCTGATTGGTAGCTGAATATAGCTGCCTCCTGTGATTGTTTCACCGTGTGCATGTCTATTTCTTCATTAAAATATATCTCAAGAATGATTCAAATTAGGTAATATAAGTACATTTGAATGTTTTGTCAAATTGTATTCGCTACCTGAATCATGAAAGTAAAGGTTTGCGTATAGTGTCTCTTGAAATACATTCGTATGTGAATTTATTCTTAAATGAGCTTACCGTCAGATGAGAGTGGCAGGTTCCCGGTATCAATTCCTCCGATACCGACTATATCCACCTCGGAGATGCTGGGCCGCAACATTTCCTCCCATCGGCAGTACTCTATTTCCAGGGCAGGTCCGCCACCGGTTCCTGCGGCATGTCGGGCCTCCAGGCTTAACTTTTTCTTGAGATCCATTTTGCAGTCCCGGTATCGATGTTTTATAGAGTCCATATCTCTGTTCCGGCCACCCACTGCATTGACTGCATTTCTTATCTCATTCCAGAGCCTCCTCTTGTCAGTCGGGGTAGTCTTCTGGTGCTGCAGCCTCCTATACCTGGCCATATAGGCCTCGACGAGGGCCTCCTTCTCCTCCATCGAAAACCTCGCCTCCCTAGTCGCCTTGGCCTTCCCCTGTGACGATGCCCTCTGTTTCCCGGACTGTGAAGCCCTTCTCTGTCCGCCACTGGGCCCAGCCACTTGTTCATCTTGAACCAAGTGGCTGGGTCCACCCACCGCTTCCACCCCCGCTTCCTGCCCCGCTTCCTGCCCCCCTTCCTGCCCTGTTCCTCCCCCCCTCCCTCTCCTCCCCCCTCTACCTCTCCCCTGCCTGGCCTCCATCTGTTCCCTAAACTAAACCCCAAATAATCAAACAAAAAGTGAGTGTGATGAAATGAAAGGGGGTCAAAATAAAGAACTAAAAAGACAAAAAAAGTGCTGAAAGTGTGAGAGGGATGTAAAAAAACAAAGAGGGGAAGAAGTATTTAAAGAAACCAAAAGAAGAAGAAGACTAAAAGGAGGATATGTAAACTAAATGTAACTAGGGGATGGGTATGGGATGGGTATGGGGTATGGGATAAGAGTAAATGGGATGAAAGGGAATGGGACTACAGGGAATGGGGTATGGAGTGTAGTATGAGGGGGTATGGGGTATGGAGTGTATGTAGTGTTATTGATAAGTGTATGTATGTATTGAATGTGTTTGCGTGTAAATGTGTTACGTGTACAGAAAAATCACTCGCTCGCTAACTCACACTACTACTAATTCTCACTAACAAACACTCCCACTAACTCTCACTAACTACCACTAACTCACGCTCCCACTAACAACTCTCACTAACAACTCCCACTCCCACTAACTCACTCACGCTCCCACTAACAGACTCTCTCCCACTCCCACTAATTCCCACTAACTCACTCACGATAACACTACCAACTGACTCTCTCACGCTAACACTAACTCACTCACAATAATGCACCAACTCTCTAATCTTAAACCTCCAATCTCCAAAGACCCACCAGCAACACAGTCAAAGAAGCCATGCTTGTGTGGTGCTTATATACCCTGTGTAAATGTTTAATGATGTACCTATTTGCGTTGTAAATTGTGTTCAGGTGTGCATTATTAGCAATTCGTATTTGTGCAATGTGTATTAGGTGTGTGAATTTGCGCATGCTCATTTTGAGTTAGTATTTGTGGAATGTGTAGAATGCGATGATGTCATAGTGGTCGTTTTCTCTAACATTGTCCAATAGTATTCTTTTTAAATGTGAATTTGCGATGGTGTGTTATTAGTGAAGTGTTGTATATGTATGTTTGTCCTAATATATAGTGATATTGAATGCGATTATTTTTCTAGTGTATGTATATATTTTTTATTCCTTGTTGTTATTTTGCGAATTTCCGCATCTTAAAGTATATGCGTATTCCCCGTATTAAATTTTATTAAAAATCCCCCCGTTTGTGAATGTGTAATGCTTGTGTGCTTTGTTGATTGATTGTTGTTGTGACATTTGCGGCGTGTTATTGTTGTGCATGATGTGGTATGCGTCATATGACCGAGCCGTGCGTATTTCTCGCGAGATCGAGTGTTAGGTGAAAAAAGCAATTTTTTTGCTTTTCCATTGATCTCTATGGGAGACTGTCTAACGCGGGCAGGATTCCGCGTGTGACATACACGCGTTAGGAGCATCGTTAGATGGTCTTTTTTTAACTCTAAATAGTCAAACAATGCCGTGCGTTAGTCATAAACCACGCGTAGCGTTAACAACCCATCTACCACCAAACTCCAAATCTAGCCGTTAGACAAAGAAGCAAAATAAAGAAACGAGTAAATAAATAAAAAAAAGTTAAATCCAAACTTTTTAAACAACAAACTACTGTTTAAGTGAAGCCTAACTAATTCTAGCTTATGAATAATAAATTGATAGTTCTTTTGTAAATGGGTAAATAACTTTGGACGTTGCGGAGACTGGATAGTCAGTGAGGCATATTTAAGAAATGTCTTGCGGACCTGATCCGACAGTGCGGATCAGGCATGCAAGACATCGCTGAATGCGGAGAGCCACCCCCTGCAGACCTCGCGGCCAATCGGCTGCCAGCAGGGGGGTGTCAATCAACCCGATCGTACTCGATTGGGTTGAATTGTTGCGATTCTTTTCCACCTGCTCAGAGCAGGCGGACAGGTTATGGAGCAATGGTCTTTGTGACCGCTGCTTCATAATTGCTCTTTCTGGCGAGTCTTCAGACTCGCCAGAAACACGGGCCGTCAAGCTCCTTTTGAAGCTTGATAGATAGGCCCCAGAAAATCTAGCATTGTATATTGTAGCATTTTATCAGCTGATGTTTTTCTATGTGTATATTCATTGACACTGTATTACACGTGCTCCTTTAATCTTGGTTCTTTTCATCTTGTAATATTTTAATACAAATAAAATTATTTGAATTATGTGATGATTTTTATTTTAGCTTTGATTCTGTAATCTTGATATAACCTTCGGAACATAAGCTCCTTTTAATCTTTATTACTTTAGGTTTCCTGCCAGTACTGTGATCATTGTACCCTGATATTATGGATGTACAGTCTGTTCACAAATATCTACATCTGTTTATATAAATATTCACTGTATGTTTACTTGAAATGTAATTATAGTCCCCACACTCTAAGCCAAAAAAAAAGCTATTATTGTATTAATGACACCTGATGTGGAAATTTTGACCAGATAGGTTTGTGCCAGGTAGAGAATTAATGAAGACCAGATCAAAATTAGACATGTGCGATTTGTTTCGGATCTATACGGAAATTCAGCCGAATCCGTAAAATTCGGGATTCAGATCGATTTGGATTTACGAATTAAAATAGTGCTGAATTTACCGAATAAATCCGAATTAGTTTGGATTTATTCGGATTTATTCGGTAGATTCAGATGGCCATGGATTACACTAGTATTGTACAGTATATTAGGTTATATCACTTTGCTATGGGTTACACCTAATATACAGTACATAATACTAGTCTAATACACAGGACATCCCACCGAATTCCGAATTTCCGAACCGAATCCAGCTGAATTTATTCGAATCCGAATGAATCCGAAATTAATCCGAACCGAATTGATTCAAATTTTTCCGAATTCAAATCGATCCGAACCGAAATTCTAAAAAATCCGAATCGATCCGAACCAAATTTTTTCGCCATGCACATATCTAATCAAAATATACAAAGAAAGGTTAAGCCCTTTAGGGGCTGATCTTTTACTACTGCTAGCAGGACTTTACTTACAGACAGACAGAAGAAAAGTGAGCTCTCGCTATGTGAGACAGCTTATATACTAGAAATATTGCTATATAAGAGAAATATATGTAACTGGTTATTGTGACTCACACCAAACTGCATCACTAGCAGGCTGGATAAAAGACAACAGAAAATGAAGAAAAATTGAGAAATTAGGCAAAACCAAGTTTTGTTTCTGCTACAATTTATGTCATGTGGGTTCTCTGTATGGAGTTTCATAGAAGAGTAGCAAGAGTAGCCCAAAGCAGGCTAATAACAAATATTATATTACACACCCAATACACTTTATTCAAAAAAAGAGCACATTAAGTGATCCTATCTCATAGGTGCAGCCTAGCTCGCTCAGAGTAAGGTTAGAGAAAGGCTCAAAAATTACCCTAATTCCCCTAAAACCAAAGTAGGTAAAAATATATGGCTAAAGATGCAAACTGTATATGGCAAAACCCCACTGATTTCCTGCGTGATACCTGGAAACACCAGCATCAGGTTGGAGCCTCAACATAGCAGTCCTCCGAAACCTCCAAAAAACAAAAGATAATATTTAAAGTTTCCGCATCTTTCAGTCATATATATATGCCTTTTTGAAGGCCAAAAATCTTCTTTTTTGGCTTGAAAAGCTCCATATCTTTTTACCTTCTAAATGTTTGGGGAAAATAGGGTGTTTTTTTGGATCTTTCTCTAACCTTGCTCTAAGCGGAGCTAGGCAGCATCTTTAAGAGAGGACATATTGGGGCTGATTTATTAAACAGCGTACGCTGCATATTCTGCGCGAGCCTTCCGGCTCGCCGGAATAAGGAGTTAAAAAACAGCAGTCGTAAGACCGCTGCTCCTTAACTTACTGCAACCATCCCGATCAGATATGATTGGGATGATTGACACCCCCTGCTAGCGGTCAATTGGCCGCGAATGTGCAGGGGGCGGCATTGCACAAGCATTTCACAAAAAATGCTTGTGCAATGATAAATGCCGACAGCGCATGCTGTCTGCATTTATCGATGTCGGGCGGACATGATTCGCTACTGCAGATCATGTCCGTCCGCTATATAATAAATCGGCCCCATAGCCCTAAGTGATTATGTTCTCTTCTTTTAATATTTTTTTTCAGAATCCATGAAATATTACATTTTAGGTTGAATGTGCCTTAAGACCCTTTTTTCTCTCTACCATTTTTTCTCAAGTGATTGGGCATCCCCAACCTAAATAAATACAGAATTATTGGGTGTCCCTAATCAAAATAAAAACAAAATGATTGAGTGTGCCTCAGTAAAAATACAAACAGAATGATTGAGTGTGCCTCAATACAAATACATACAAAATGATTATCCAAACATTTTGAACAACAAACCATGGTTTGTTACAGATTACAAATGGCGAGCTAATGATAACTTGGGACACAATACGCTATATCACTGGACTGTGCTAACATTAGTGTGAAACTTGATATTACATTGTAAAGTGCATTTAACAGAGAAGGGTTAGCAAGTCTGACATTGCTCTAAGGTAACCTATAATTTCAATAGATATCGCAACCATGATTACTTGAGCTGGTTTAACAAGTTGAAAGTTATATATAAATACAGATATATAGGTATATATATATATATATATTTAACAAAAAAGTAATTTACCGGACCGGGGACACATCCCATGAATCTGCAACATGCTCAGCTGGCACTCACAGGAAGCTGTGCTGTCCCCAGAGTCACAGGCAGTTAACCCCAGACAGGTCTGGGTGCAAGAACCATAGGGAAAATTACAAAACAAATTAATACAACACACAGAGAAAACCCAGCACTCACTTACAAGCTCTCAGCTAAGATTTAAAAGCAAAAATGGAAAGGTTAGTTACCGCATCTGGCCAAATGGGACAAGCCCAGGTACCTCGTCAAGGTCCTTTCCAATACCTGGGACCCTAAAACAGCCACACAATGCAAGCTTTTAAATCCAAACAAACTGGGAACAAGGGAAGGGTGCACAGGCATATGTAATCACCCTAGACATATACAAAACACGGAAGGGAACTGCACTCTCATACCGGACCGGGTACACATCCTATGACCCTGCTACATGCTCAGCCCTGGGTGCCACTGGCACTCACAGGAAGCTGTGCTGTCCCCAGAGTCACAGGCAGTTAACCCCAGACAGGTCTGGGTGCAAGAACCATAGGTAAAATTACAAAACAAATTAATACAACACACAGAGAAAACCCAGCACTCACTTACAAGCTCTCAGCTAAGATTTAAAAGCAAAAATGGAAAGGTTAGTTACCGCATCTGGCCAAATGGGACAAGCCCAGGTACCTCGTCAAGGTCCTTTCCAATACCTGGGACCCTAAAACAGCCACACAATGCAAGCTTTCAAATCTAAACAAACTGGGAACAAGGGAAGGGTGCACAGGCATATGTAATCACCCTAGACATATACAAGGCACGGAAGGGAACTGCACTCTCATACCGGACCGGGTACACATCCCATGACCCTGCAACATGCTCAGTCCTGGGTGCCACTGGCACTCACAGGAAGCTGTGCTGTCCCCAGAGTCACAGGCAGTTAACCCCAGACAGGTCTGGGTGCAAGAACCATAGGGAAAATTACAAAACAAATTAATACAACACACAGAGAAAACCCAGCACTCACTTACAAGCTCTCAGCTAAGATTTAAAAGCAAAAATGGAAAGGTTAGTTACCGCATCTGGCCAAATGGGACAAGCCCAGGTACCTCGTCAAGGTCCTTTCCAATACCTGGGACCCTAAAACAGCCACACAATGCAAGCTTTTAAATCCAAACAAACTGGGAACAAGGGAAGGGTGCACAGGCATATGTAATCACCCTAGACATATACAAAACACGGAAGGGAACTGCACTCTCATACCGGACCGGGTACACATCCTATGACCCTGCTACATGCTCAGCCCTGGGTGCCACTGGCACTCACAGGAAGCTGTGCTGTCCCCAGAGTCACAGGCAGTTAACCCCAGACAGGTCTGGGTGCAAGAACCATAGGTAAAATTACAAAACAAATTAATACAACACACAGAGAAAACCCAGCACTCACTTACAAGCTCTCAGCTAAGATTTAAAAGCAAAAATGGAAAGGTTAGTTACCGCATCTGGCCAAATGGGACAAGCCCAGGTACCTCGTCAAGGTCCTTTCCAATACCTGGGACCCTAAAACAGCCACACAATGCAAGCTTTCAAATCTAAACAAACTGGGAACAAGGGAAGGGTGCACAGGCATATGTAATCACCCTAGACATATACAAGGCACGGAAGGGAACTGCACTCTCATACCGGACCGGGTACACATCCCATGACCCTGCAACATGCTCAGTCCTGGGTGCCACTGGCACTCACAGGAAGCTGTGCTGTCCCCAGAGTCACAGGCAGTTAACCCCAGACAGGTCTGGGTGCAAGAACCATAGGGAAAATTACAAAACAAATTAATACAACACACAGAGAAAACCCAGCACTCACTTACAAGCTCTCAGCTAAGATTTAAAAGCAAAAATGGAAAGGTTAGTTACCGCATCTGGCCAAATGGGACAAGCCCAGGTACCTCGTCAAGGTCCTTTCCAATACCTGGGACCCTAAAACAGCCACACAATGCAAGCTTTCAAATCCAAACAAACTGGGAACAAGGGAAGGGTGCACAGGCATATGCAATCACCCTAGACATATACAAAACACGGAAGGGAACTGCACTCTCATACCGGACCGGGCACACATCCAATGACCCTGCAACATGCTCAGCCCTGGGTGCCACTGGCACTCACAGGAAGCTGTGCTGTTCCCAGAGTCACAGGCAATTAACCCCAGACAGGTCTGGGTGCAAGAACCATAGGGAAAATTACAAAACAAATTAATACAACACACAGAGAAAACCCAGCACTCACTTACAAGCTCTCAGCTAAGATTTAAAAGCAAAAATGGAAAGGTTAGTTACCGCATCTGGCCAAAAGGGTGCACAGGCATATGTAATCACCCTAGACATATACAAAACATGGAAGGGAACTGAACTCTCATACCGGACCGGGTACACATCCCATGACCCTGCAACATGCTCAGCCCTGGGTGCCACTGGCACTCACAGGAAGCTGTGCTGTCCCCAGAGTCACAGGCAGTTAACCCCAGACAGGTCTGGGTGCAAGAACCATAGGGAAAATTACAAAACAAATTAATACAACACACAAAGAAAAAATATATATATATATATACACTCACTGGCCACTTTATTAGGTACAATTAGGTACCACAAATTGCTAATCAGCCAATCAGATGGCAGCAACTCAATGCATTTAGGCATCTAGACGTGGTAAAGATGATTTGCTGAAGTTCAAACTGAGCATCAGAATGGGGAAGAAAGGGGATTTAAGTGACTTTGAACGTGGCATGGTTGTTGGTGCCAGACGGACTTGTCTGAGTATTTCAAAAACTGCTGATCTACTAGGATTTTCACCCATCTCTAGGGTTTACAGAGAATGGTCCAAAAAAGAGAAAATATCCAGTGAGCGGCAGTTGTGTGGACGACAATGCCTTGTTGATGTCAGAGGTCAGAGGAGAATGGGCAGACTGGTTTCTAGATGATAGAAAGGCAACAGTAACTCAGAATAACAACTCATTACAACCAATGTATGCAGAATACTATCCCTTTAAGCACAATACGTCAAACGTTGAAGCAGATGAGCTACAGCAGCAGATGACCACACAAAGTGCCAATCCTTCAGCTAAGAACAGGAAACTGAGGCTACAATTCACACAGGCTCACCAAAATTGGACAATAGAAGATTGGAAAAAAATTGCCTGGTCTAATGAGTCTCGATTTCAGCTGCAACATTCAGATGGTAGGGTCAGAATTTGGCTTAAACAACATGAAAGCATGGATCCATCCGGCCTTGTATAAATGGTTCAGGCTGGTGGTGGTGGTGCAATGGTGTGGGGGATATTTTCTTGGCACACTTTGGGCCCCTTAGTACCATTTGAGCATTGTTTAAATGCCACAACCTACCTGAGTATTGTTGCTGACCATGTCCATCCCTTTATGACTACAGTATACCCATCTTCTGATAGCTACTTCCAGCAGGATAATGCACCATGTCACAAAGCTCAATACATCTAAAACTGGTTTCTTGAACATGACAATGAGTTCACTGTACTCCAATGGCCTCCACAGTCACTAGATCTCAATCCAATAGAGCACCTTTGGGATGTGGTGGAATGGGAGATTTGCATCATGGATCTGCAGTCGACAAATCTGCAGCAACTGCGTGTTGCTATTATGTCAATATGGAACAAAATCTCTGAGGAATGTTTCCAACACCTTGTTGAATCTATGCCATAAAGAATTAAGGCAGTTCTGAAGGCAAAAGGGGGTCCAACCCGGTACTAGCAAGGTGTACCTAATAAAGTGGTTGGTGAGTGTATATATATATATATATATATAATTATATATTTTTAAAAAAAAAATCTTCAAAGTGAAGAACATAGGAATGTAAAGTATTCCTAACACCTTCAGATATAACTTATAGTTGTTTTTTTCAGTGTGACCCATAGAAGTGTACAGGGAGAATGCATTAGCGCAATTGAGATATACAAAGTCTTGAGGTTATCGCGTCTTGGTCTCTCGCTCTCACACTAACTTTTTACTCTTTAAAATGCGTGCACTGCTAATGCGGCCAGAGTAACTTTTTACTAGGAGCACAACACACAAGCTAGGAAAAAAAATTAGCATGCCACTTGTAATCTGGCTCCATAATGGCTTTGAGTGAAGCATAGTTTAAGTGAATCCCAACTTATTCTATCTTATGAATAACTTTAAATACTATATAGTGCCTTAATTATTAAATCAAAACACAAATCATAACTCTCAAAACTGTAAACAAGTTGCATATAGATGAATATGAATGCATGTCCATGTCTTTATTTGTAGTGCATACATATTTATTTCATGTATTTGTAGTGAAATTGCTTGAAATTAGTTATAAATAACTATACTTTCACATGTGGTGTATTACTAGAAATATAATTACATATTTAGAATTTAAAAGTCTGTCTATTATTATATGCATTTTAAATATATAAACATCAGTTAATTATCATCATTCATATATGAATACCAAACTCTGTGCAACTTTAAAGTAATATAAATGCTTACATTTCAAATTAATATTTAAAAAAAATCCAAAATGTCTACATAATGCACAAATGCAATTGCCAAGAACAATTTAGTCATTATACAAAAATTGTAAGCAAATTTAGCTGGCCAGTTGCTATCAGCCCAGGCCAGAATGTCATCAATATACCTTCGTTATCTGGCTAGATAATTAGGTTTATGCTTTATGATTAAGGAAATATGTACTGGTTTGTAGTTTTTGCCTCCAGCTGTGCATCCTATAGTGAGGTTACAATGTACTTGAACAATAAGACTTACTGGTACTTTTAAGTAAGATATAAATCTTTGGCTGTTAGATGAATGCAAACCGACAGAAGCAAATTTGTTTTTACTAGCTATCTCCCCTATTATCAAAAACAGAGGCTAATATAAGCTGATGATGTTCAAATATTATGCTTTATTATGTTCCACATTTTATGTTTCAAATACTTTCACAAAAATAGAAAATTTTTAAACATTTTACATTGTTCCTTTTTTTTTTTTTTTAGATTTTTTTAGTACAGGTACATTTACACCTATTTTAACTATATTCTAAATATACTTGTTTTTTTGTTATGCTGAATGCAAAGACATGATTCAGGTACAGAACCAAATCCTTATTATAGTCTCAAAATAGTAAATTAAGGGCTAGATTACAAGTGGGGCGCTAATTTATTGTGCGCCCGTAAAGGGGCAAATTTGCCATTTTGCATGTGCACGATAACAAGTGGCTGGTTATTGCTACCACAAGCTCACGGTAGCAATTAGTGTTAAAAAAAATTAACCAGAGATTAGGGCCTCTATTTATCAAAGTCTGGCGGACCTGATCCGACAGTGTGGATCAGGTCCGCCAGACCTCGCTGAATACGGAGAGCAATAGGCTCTCCGTATTCAGCATTGCACCAGCAGCTAACAAGAGCTGCTGGTGCAACGCCACCCCCTGCAGAATCGCGGCCAATCGGCCGCCAGCAGGGGTGTGTGAATTGCGGCAATGTCTGTCCGCCTGCTCAGAGCAGGCGGACAGGTTATGGAGCAGCGGTCTTTAGACCGCTGCTTCATAACTGGTGTTTCTGGCGAGCCTGTAGGCTCGCCAGAAACACAGGGCCTCAAGCTCTATCCGGAGCTTGATAGATATGCCCCTAGATCTCTGGTTAATTTTCTAAAAGTACCCCAAATGGTAGCATCTTAATTTTTTAATAAAGTAACTGTAAAAAGCAGTTATAAGGGACTAAAAGTGGGTTTTAGAGAGAAAAAAGTGGCACTGAAAAGTGCCTTTACATAGCGGTCTATGGGAACTGAGGGTTCCCTGTAAATATATATGTATATGAATATAAACGTTTTAATATGTGTATATACACTTATTAACACACACACACACATATTTTAAATATATATGTACATGAATATATACATATACTGTATATATATATATATATATATTCATGTACATATATATTTAAAATTGCTGCCCTTCGCTGCGCATCTTACACCCTTTGCTGCGCTAGTTCTCATGCCGTGGCTGACGGCCTGAGATTGAGGCTCTCATTGGAGCCTATTGTGAGTGCAATGCTTTTGTGCAATGCGAACGCGACCTCACGTTCGCATTGCACCTCACTTGTAATATCAGCGCACATTTGCGTGCACTGGTATTACTCAGTTAAGCGCAAACCGCTTTCGTGTAAGTGATATTTTGCACTCAACTCGTAATCTGGCTCTAAATTGGATAATAAAGGCAGAATTGTAACTCAGATAAATATATAGATATATGGATAGATAGATAGATAGATAGATAGATAGATAGAAAGATAGATAGATAGATAGATAGATAGATAGATAGTCTGAGAGTATGTTACTTTGGTAGCAAGTTAATTGATGGAAAAAAATCCCAGTTTAACAGTAAAAGGAAAGAACACGCTTAGTGTACAAAAACCATCCTACAAAATAAATTATTGGGAGGTGCTTAAAAAGGTGGAGTTATGTTTCTTACTAAAGTTCATCTATTCTCTTCTTAAATGACAAAATCAGAGGACTAAGGGAAATAAGATATCACAATTATAAAGCATCATGTGGGTGTTAGCTCTTACAGTGCTCTGGCTGGTGACCTCCCTGACTTATACAGATGAGACCTGCCCAGGTAAGTGACTAGTTGGATAGGACCAAAAGCCTGTTAGTCAATTTACTTCAATGTGAAAAAAAAAAATGAACTTCAATTATCAAATGTCTGGAGCACTACATGACAGGAGACACTGCTGCCACCTACTGTTCTTGCAAATGTATCATATTGTTATTAAACCGCAGCCATATATTGCTCTGTCACGTGCACGCTCCTACACAATCACTATGTAACATGTTTCAAGGTCTAGTAAACTGCAGAAAACTGAATTATGCTATGTTTTTTTTTTCCATAAGGTAGATGGGAAATAAATTAGATTATCTAAACAGGTGGTTTAACTGTATAGAATAACATTGGACATGGAGAGTGTAATAATTTCTAAATAAATTAAAGGAACTAAATATAAATCCTCTCTTTATAAAACTGTGATTTTGTTATATATATATATATATCTTGAAATTTCCACTAGTCTCAGAAAAGTAAGGAATTGCAGTGGATGAGTCAAATATTTGACTAGTAACATTTTCCCCTTGGGCTAGTAGCTTTTGACCACTGGCTAGTAAACTATAGTGATATTTTCCCACACCTGTAAGGCACTCTCCAGTCTTTTTACCCAGCGTGAGTGTGTTTGCTATTTATTATTGGAGTGTACCCCATATGTACCCAGTCCAGTCTGAGAGTGCAGTCCCCTTCCTTGTTTTGTATATGTCTAGGGTGATTACATAAGTCTGTGAACCTTTGACTTGTTCCCAGTTTGTTTGATTGAGAGCTTGCATTTGTATGGCTGTATTAGGCACCCAGGTTTTGGAAGAGACCTCGACGTGGTACCTGGGCTTGTCCCTTTTGGCCAGATGCGGTAACTAACTCTTCCAGTTTTGATTTTAATCTTAGCTGAGAGCTTGTGAGCGAGTGCTGGACTTTCTCTGTGTGTTGTATTAATTTATTTTGTAATTTTCTCTAGGGGCCTTGCACCCAGACTTATCTGGGGTTAACTGCCTGTGACTCTGGAGATAGCACAGCTTCCTGAGAGTGCTATAGCACCCAGGGCTGAGCATGTTGCAGGGTCATGGGATGTGTACCAAGTCCAGTCTGAGAGTGCAGTCCCCTTCCGTGTTTTGTATATGTCTAGGGTGATTACATAAGTCTGTGAACCTTGACTTGTTCCCAGTTTGTTTGATTGAGAGCTTGCATTTGTATGGCTGTATTAGGCACCCAGGTTTTGGAAGAGACCTTGACGTGGTACCTGGGCTTGTCCCATTTGGCCAGATGCGGTAACTAACTCTTCCAGTTTTGCTTTTAGTCTTAGCTAAGAGCTTGTAAGCGAGTGCTGGACTTTATCTGTGTGTACTACTGTATATATATATATATATATATATATACAGTATCTCACATTTTTGTAAATATTTCATTATATCTATTCATGTGACAACACTGAAGAAATGACACTTTGCTATAATATAAAGTAGTGAGTGTACAGCCTGTATAACAGTGAAAATTTGCTGTCCCCTCAAAATAACTCAACACACAGCCATTAATGTCTAAACCGTTGGCAACAAAAGTGAGTACACCCCTAAGTGGAAATGTTCAAATTGTGCCCAATTAGCCATTTTCCCTCCCCAATGCCATGTCACTCGTTAGTGTTACAAGGTCTCAGGTGTGAATGGGGAGCAGGTGTGTTACATTTGGTGTTATCGCTCTCACACTCTCTCCTACTGGTCACTAGAAGTTCAACATGGCACCTAATGGCAAAGAACTCACTGAGGATCTGAAAAAACAGAATTTATGCTTACCTGATAAATTACTTTCTCTTGCGGTGTATCCAGTCCACGGATTCATCCTTTACTTGTGGGATATTCTCATTCCCTACAGGAAGTAGCAAAGAGAGCACACAGCAAAGCTGTCCATATAGCTCCCCCTCTAGCCCACCCCCCAGTCATTCGACCAAAGGTTAGGAAGAAAAAGGAGAAACCATAGGGTGCAGTGGTGACTGTAGTTTAAACAAAACATTTTTTACCTGACTTAAATGCCAGGGCGGGCCGTGGACTGGATACACCGCAAGAGAAAGTAATTTATCAGGTAAGCATAAATTCTGTTTTCTCTTGCAAGGTGTATCCAGTCCACGGATTCATCCTTTACTTGTGGGATACCAATACCAAAGCTTTAGGACATGGATGAAGGGTGGGAACAAGACAGGTACCTTAAACGGAAGGCTTGCAAAACCTTTCTCCCAAAAATAACCTCAGAAGAAGCAAAAGTATCAAATTTGTAAAATTTGGCAAAAGTATGCAGTGAAGACCAAGTCGCTGCCTTACAAATCTGTTCAACAGAAGCCTCATTTTTGAAAGCCCATGTGGAAGCCACTGCTCTGGTAGAATGAGCAGTAATTCTTTCAGGAGGCTGCTGGCCAGCAGTCTCATAGGCCAAACGGATGAAGCTTTTCAGCCAAAAGGAAAGAGAGGTAGCAGTCGCTTTCTGACCTCTCCTCTTACCAGAATAGATAACAAACAAGGAAGATGTTTGTCTGAAATCCTTAGTTGCTTGTAAATAGAACTTTAAAGCACGAACTACATCAAGATTGTTTAATAGACGTTCCTTCTTCGAAGATGGATTAGGACACAGAGAAGGAACAACTATTTCCTGGTTAATATTCTTGTTAGAAACAACTTTAGGAAGAAAACCAGGCTTGGTACGCAAAACTACCTTATCTGCGTGGAACACCAGGTAAGGTGAATCACACTGTAAGGCAGATAATTCTGAAACTCTTCAAGCAGAAGAGATAGCTATCAAAAACAAACTTTCCAAAATAACAACTTAATGTCTATGGAATGTAAAGGTTCAAACGGAACCCCTTGAAGAACTGAAAGAACTAGATTCAAACTCCATGGCGGAGCCACAGGTTTATAGACAGGCTTGATTCTGACTAAAGCCTGAGCAAACGCTTGAACGTCTGGTACCTCTGCCAGACGCTTGTGTAACAGGATAGACAAAGCAGATATTTGTCCTTTTAAGGAACTAGCTGACAATCCTTTCTCCAGTCCATCTTGGAGAAAGGACAATATCCTGGGAATCCTAATCTTACTCCATGAGTAACCCTTGGATTCACACCAACAAGGTATTTCCGCCATATCTTATGGTAGATTTTCCTGGTGACAGGCTTTCTAGCCTGAATCAGAGTATCTATAACTGACTCAGAGAACCCACGCTTTGATAGAATTAAGCGTCCAATCTCCAAGCAGTCAGACATAGAGAAACTAAATTTGGATGCTTGAACGGACCCTGTATTAGAAGATCCTGCCTCATTGGCAGTGACCATGGTGGGACAGATGACATGTCCACTAGGTCTGCATACCAAGTCCTGCGTCGCCACGCAGGCGCTATCAGAATCACCGAAGCCTTCTCCTGCTTGATTCTGGCAACCAGACGCGGGAGGAGAGGAAACGGTGGAAAAACATAAGCCAGATTGAAGGACCAAGGCGCTGCTAGAGCATCTATCAATACTGCCTTGGGATCCCGGGACCTGGACACGTAGAGAGGAAGTTATGTGTTCTGACGGGACGCCATCAGATCCAACTCTGGGGTGCCCCATAGCTGAGTCAGCTGGGTAAATACCTCCTGGTGGAGTTCCCACTCCCCCGGGTGAAAAGTCTGACGACTTAGAAAATCCGCCTCGCAGTTGTCTACTCCTGGGATGTGAATTGCTGAGAGATGGCAGGAGTGATCCTCCGCCCACCTGATTATTTTGGTTACTTCCGTCATTGCTAGGGAACTCTTTGTTCCCCCCTGATGATTGACGTAAGCTACAGTCGTGATGTTGTCCGACTGAAATCTGATGAATTTGGCCGCCGCTAGTTGAGGCCATGCCTGAAGAGCATTGAATATCGCCCTCAGTTCCAGAATGTTTATCGGGAGAAGAGTTTCTTCCCGAGACCATAAGCCCTGAGCTTTCAGGGAGTCCCAGACCGCACCCCAGCCTAACAGACTGGCGTCGGTCGTTACGATGATCCAATCTGGCCTGAGGAAACATATTCCTTGAGACAGGTGATCCTGAGACAACCACCAGAGAAGAGAATCTCTGGTCTCCTGGTCCAACTGAATTTGAGGAGACAAATCTGAATAATCCCCATTCCACTGTTTGAGCATGCATAGTTGCAGTGGTCTGAGGTTTATCCGAGCAAAAGGGACTATGTCCATTGCCGCAACCATTAGTCCGATTGTCTCCATGCACTGAGCCACAGATGGCCGAGGAATGGAATAAAGAGCTCGGCAAGTAGTTAAGAGTTTTAGCTTTCTGACCTCCGTCAGAAATATTTTCATTTCTACCGAGTCTATCAGGGTTCCTAGGAATGGAACTCTTGTGAGGGGGGAGAGAGAACTCTTTTTGATGTTCACCTTCCACCCGAGAGACCTCAGAAAGGCCAATACAATCTCTGTGTGATACTTGGTTCTTTGGAAAGTTGACGCCTGAATTAAGATGTCGTCTAGGTAAGGCGCCACTGCTATGCCCCACAGTCTTAGAACCGCCAGGAGGGACCCTAGCACCTTTGTGAAAATTCTGGGAGCAGTGGCCAACCCGAAAGGAAGAGTCACAAACTGAAAATGCTTGTCCAGAAAGACGAACCTGAGAAACTGGTGATGATCTTTGTGGATAGGAATGTGCAGATACGCATCCTTTAGATCCACGGTAGTCATATATTGACCCTCCTGGATGATTGGTAAGATTGTCCGAATGGTCTCCATCTTGAATGATGGGACTCTGAGGAATTTGTTTAGAATTTTGAGATCCAGGATTGGTCTGAAAGTTCCTTCTTTTTTGGGAACCACAAACAGGTTTGAGTAAAACCCCAGTCCTTGTTCTGCAATTGGAACTGGGTGGATCACTCCCATTGTATGTAGATCTTCTACACAGCGAAAAAACGCCTCTTTCTTTGTCTGATCTGTAGACAGACGAGAAATGTGGAACCTTCCCCTTGGAGGAGAGTCCTTGAATTCTAGAAGGTATCCCTGGGCTACAATCTCTAATGCCCAAGGATCGTGTACATCTCTTGCCCAGGCCTGAGCGAAGAGAGAGAGTCTGCCCCCTACTAGATCCGGTCCCGGATCGGGGGCTACCCCTTCATGCTGTCTTGGTGGCAGCTGCAGGCTTTTTGGCCTGTTTACCCTTATTCCAGCCCTGGTAAGGTTTCCAGTTTGCCTTGGGCTGTGAAGCGTTACCCTCTTGCTTTGCAGCCGGAGAGGATGAAGCAGGGCCGTTCCTGAAATTGCGAAAGGAACGAAAATTAGCTTTGTTCTTTGTTTTAAAGGCTTTGTCCTGAGGGAGAGCATGGCCTTTTCCCCCAGTGATATCTGAAATAATCTCTTTCAATTCAGGCCCGAATAGGGTCTTCCCTTTGAAAGGAATGTTCAAAAGCTTGGATTTAGACGACACATCGGCCGACCAGGACTTTAGCCATAGCGCCCTGCGCGCCAAAATGGCGAAACCTGAATTTTTCGCCGCTAACTTAGCTATTTGGAAAGCGGCGTCAGTGATAAAAGAATTAGCTAGCTTTAGAGCCTTAATTCTATCCATAATTTCCTCATATGAGGTCTCCGTCTGGAGCGAATCTTCCAGCGCCTCAAACCAGAAAGCAACTGCAGTAGTTACAGGAATAATGCAGGCAATAGGTTGGAGAAGAAAACCTTGTTGAACAAAAATTTTCTTAAGTAAACCCTCTAATATTTTATCCATAGGGTCTTTAAAAGCACAACTGTCTTCAATTGGTATGGTTGTGCGTTTAGCTAGTGTAGAAACAGCCCCCTCCACCTTAGGGACCGTCTGCCACGAGTCCCGCATGGGGTCAGATATGGGGAACATTTTCTTAAAAACAGGAGGGGGGACAAAAGGGACACTGGCCTATCCCACTCCCTAGTAACGATATCCGCAATCCTTTTAGGGACCGGAAACGCATCCGTGTAAACAGGGACCTCTAGGTACTTGTCCATTTTACACAATTTCTCTGGGATCACCAAAGGGTCACAGTCATCCAGAGTAGCTAATACCTCCCTAAGTAAAACACGGAGGTGTTCTAGTTTAAATTTAAAAGCCAATGCATCTGAATCTGTCTGGGGTGGAACCCTTCCTGAATCAGAGACTTCTCCCTCAGACATCAAATCCCTCGCTCCCACTTCAGAGCGTTGTGAGGGTATATCGGATACGGCTACCAAAGCGTCAGAATGCTCATAATCTGTTCTTAAAACGGAGCTATCACGCTTTGCAGGTAACACGGGCAGTTTAGATAAGAAGGCTGTAAGAGAATTATCCATGACTGCCGCTAAGTCTTGTAATGTAAAAGGGTTAGACGCACTAGAGGTACTAGGCGTCGCTTGCGCGAGCGTAACTGGTTGTGACACTTGGGGAGAGGCAGACGGGCTACCCTCGTTACCTTCAGTCTGATAATCATCTTGGGCCACATTCTTAAGTGCAACAATATGATCTTTAAAGTGTATAGACATATCAGTACAAGTGGGACACATTCTGAGAGGGGGTTCCACCATGGCTTCTAAACACATTGAACAAGGATTTTCCTTAGTGTCAGACATGTTTAACAGACTAGTAGAGTACACAAACAGGCTTGGAATCACTTTAATCAAATAAAAAACACAATTTGAAAAAAACGTTACTGTGCCTTTAAGAGATAAAAAGAGCACACAATTTTACAAAACGGTGAAAAATGCACCAATCTTTCTGAAATTTTCACAGTATGTAGCTAAAGCCTTAATAAGATTGCACCCCAAGTTTCAAAACGATTAACCCCTTAATGCCCAAACCGGAGCAGCCTAAAGCCAACACCTGGTTAAATCACTACAGCACCTTGCCACAGCCTTGCTGTGGCCCTACCTTCCCTTAGGGATCAGATTTGGGGGAATATAGCTTCTTTTAGGCCCTCAAACATCAGCAGGACCCTCCATGTGAAACAGCATGAACTTATCTGCAATTCTAAGTGCGCATCTGAGGCCTAGTAAATCACTCCTAAGTGACTAAAAAACAGCCATGTGGTAATAACCCCAGAAAAAACCCAAAAGGGCTTTCAAAGTGTCTTGCAAAATGATTTTTCCTTAGCCAAACAATCGATTGCCCTGAATAAGTGTCAACCAGTATATTAGCCCTATTATGTAAGCATTCAATTACTTACTAAGTCTGTGATCATAGCTTACCCTCCCCACATGGGGATCTTGTCAGTCTTCTAGCATTATCTCAGTCTTGTCTAGAAATAATTGACTGAACATACCTTATTGCAGATCACCCTGCAAACTGTTCCCCCCCAACTGAAGTTTTCTGGTACTCCTCAGTCCTGTGTGGGAACAGCAGTGGATTTTAGTTACAACATGCTAAAATCATTTTCCTCTCAGCAGAAATCTTCATCACTTTTCTGCTAGAGAGTAAATAGTACAAACCGGTACCATTTAAAATAACAAACTTTTGATTGAAGATAATAAAACTACAATTCTAACACCACATTCACTTTACACTCCCGAGAGAGACCCTAGTGCTTAGAGCCAGCAAAGAGAATGACTGGGGGGTGGAGCTAGAGGGGGAGCTATATGGACAGCTTTGCTGTGTGCTCTCTTTGCTACTTCCTGTAGGGAATGAGAATATCCCACAAGTAAAGGATGAGTCCGTGGACTGGATACACCTTGCAAGAGAAAAAGAATGTTGCTCTACATAAAGATGGCCTAGGCTATAAGAAGATTGACAAGACCCTGAAACTGAGCTGCAGAACGGTGGGCAAGACCATACAGTGGTTTCACAGGACAGGTTCCACTCAGAACAGGCCTCACCATGGTTGACCAAAGAAGTTGAGTGCACATACTCAGCATCATATCCAAAGGTTGGGAAATAGACGTATGAGTGCTGCTAGCATTGCTGCAGAAATTGAAGGGGTGGGGGGTCAGCCTGTCAGTGCTCAGACCATAAGACGCACACTGCATCAAATTGGTCTGCATGGCAGTCATCCCAGAAGGAAGCCTCTTCTAAAGATGATGAACAAGAAAGCCTGCGAAAAGTTTGTTGAAGACATGTCCTGTGGTCAGAGGAGACCAAGATAAACTTATTTGGTTCAGATGGTGTCAAGCGTGTGTGGCGGCAACCAGGTGAGGCGTACAAACACAAGTGTGTCTTGCCTACAGTCAAGCATGGTGATGAGAGTGTCATGGTCTGGGCCTGCATAAGTGCTGCCGGCACTGGGGAGCTACAATTCATTGAGGGAACCATGAATGCCAGCATGTACTGTGACATACTGAAGCAGTATGCATTATCCCCTCCCTTCGGAGACTGGGCCGCAGGGCAGTATTCCAACATGATAACGACCCAAAACACACCTCCAAGATGACCACTGCCTTGCTAAAGAAGCTGAGGGTAAAGGTGATGGACTGGCCAAGCATGTCTCCAGACCAAAACCCTATTGATCACCTGTGAAGCATCCTCAAACAGAAGATGGGGGAGCGCAAGGTCTCTAACATCCACCAGATCTGTGATGTCGTCATGGAGGAGTGGAAGAGGACTCCAGTGGCAACTCGTGCAGCTCTGGTGAACTCCATGCCCAAGAGGATTAAGGCAGTGCTGGAAAATAATGATGTCCATACAAAATATTGACACTTTGGGCACAATTTGGACATTTCCACTTAGGGGTGTACTCACTTTTGTTGCCAACGGTTTAGATATTAATGGCTGTGTGTTGAGTTATTTTGAGGGTACAGCAAATTTACACTGTTATACAGGCTGTACACTCACTACTTTACATTGCAGCAGTGTCATTTCTTCAGTGTTGTCACATGAAAAGATATAATAAAATATTTACAAAAATGTGATGGGTGTACTCACTTTTGTGAGATACTGTATATATATATATATATATATATATACAACACACAGAGAAAGTCCAGCACTCGCTCACAAGCTCTCAGCTAAGATTAAAAGCAAAGCTGGAAGAGTTAGTTAACGCATCTGGCCAAATGGGACAAGCCCAGGTACCACGTCGAGGTCTCTTCCAAAACCTGGGTGCCTAATACAGCCATACAAATGCAAGCTCTCAATCAAACAAACTGGGAACAAGTCAAAGGTTCACAGACTTATGTAATCACCCTAGACATATACAAAACAAGGAAGGGGACTGCACTCAAAAAACAGACATTTACTCATACAAATATATCTGTCGCTCTCTGTCTTTCCTCTCTATTTCTCTCTATGTATCTCTCACAGAGCCCAAGTTAAAACTTAGCAGCCACTACAAGTTATTCTACCATCATCAGCTTCTACCTCACTTATTCACAGACACCACCCATAAAGTTAACTAATAATAATCCAACAGTTATATATAATGTAACTAAATATAAAATCACATTTATAGCCAGTTATCAGAGAATGTTTAATAACATAACTGTCCATACAAATACATAATATGCCTGTGTGCCAGTAAAACCCATAGTAGCTCTCATAGCAATGTTCCTGTTATCACATTTTGTGATTGTGCCAGTGGGTTTCAAAGTGTGTTTTCAGAATTCAGAGGCCCATTTATCAAGCTCCTAATGGCTCCTGCAGGCTCGCCAGAAACCGCAGTTATGAAGCAGCGATCTAAAGACCGCTGCTCCATAACCTGTGTGCCTGCTCTGAGCAGGCGGACAGAGATCGCCACAATTCAACCCGATCGAGTACATTCGGCTTGATTGACACCCCCCTGCGAATCTGCAGGGGGCGGCGTTGCACCAGCAGCTCATAAGAGCTGCTGGTGCAATGCTGAATGCTGAACCGCATTCAGTGAGGTCTGTCGGACCTGATCCGCACTGTCGGATCAGGTCCGACAGACCTTTGATAAATAGGGCTCTCAGAATCATAAATACAGTAACTTTAAACAATAATTTGCGTTTGTGTGTTGAGCTATATTTATCATTTGGTGTACAGTTCACTAGTGACCACAAGGTGGCAGTTAATCTATTTGTTACATCAAAATACGCTGTGGAATAAGGATGGAAAAATATTATAAAAAAATGTCCCATCAAATGTTTCCTGAAAGTCTTTAAAGGGATATAAAAGCAAAAAAATATATTTTGTGATTCAGACAGAACATACCATTTATATATATATATATATTTTTTTAAATTTACTTCTATTATAAAATGTGCTTTGTTCCCATGATATTTTGTGTTAAAGAGATACATAGGTAGGTATCTTGAGCACTTGCTGCCCTCTAGTACTCTTACAAATTGATAACATTCTTGCAAAACTGCTGCCCTATAGTGCTCCAGACATGCTCCTAAGTTTACATCCCTGCTTTTAAACAAGAGATATCAAGCGAATGAAGAAAATGATAAAGTTGTTTAAAAACGCAGGTTCTCTCTGAATCATGAAAAAAAAAATGGGTTTCATATCCCTTAAACGAATGTTTGCTTTATTGCTTCACATGTTTTGCAAGGTATCATATCTTACTTTTTGCTACTTAGAATATTTTTCAACAAATTACATTTCAGTGTACATTTGAGAATCAACATTTGATGATATATTTTGTCCTTTCAAATAATTACCACAGATTATATTACAATTTTATGAGATGTATAAATTACAAATGTTAGAAAGCTGGCCAAACATTTCAATGTCCTTTTAGACTAAAGAATGTGGCCGACTTTCAATGATTTAGACAAACACAGAGAAGTATTATCTGTATTGTAGATTATGTTAAACGATTTACCATATTGATGTTTTGGCAAATCATAGAGTGGAGAGAAGCTTGATCAATAATATGAGTTTGGTGTCCTGTGTAAATGGGCTTCACTTGGATGCAGTTTATTTCCTTTTAATATAGAACTATTCCTTGTTGATATAGACCTTTCCTTTTTGTTTTAAGGTTTGCTTCACCCTACAGAAGTACAAATTGTAGAACTTGGGGATCAAGATTGGATGGCCATTCTTGCCGGATGTCCGGGGATTCCAGGAACATCCACAACTGGAGAACTCATATTCCTTAGAGTAACAGGTGAATTTGGTGGCTCTATTGATCTATCTATCTATCTATCTATCGATCTATCTATCTATCTATCTATCTATCTATCTATCTATCTATCTATCTATCTATCTATCTATCTATCTATCTATCTATCTATCTATCTATCTATCTATCTATCTATCCATCCATCCATCTATCCATCTATCTATCTATCTATCTATCTATCTAGCCATCCATCTATCTAGTCATCCATCTATCTATCTATCTATCTATCTATCTATCTAACATCTATCTATCCATCCATCTATCTATCTAGCCATCACTCCATCTATATATCTATCTATCTATCTATCATATATCTATCTGTCTTTCTCTCTATCTATCTATCTTTCTGCCCCACCACATCTCCCTATTCTATTCCTTCCATTTCCTTGTTTTTTTTTGTCTTCTTATTCCATAATATAACTGTCACCGATTCAGAGAGGTCCAATTCATTCTTATTAATTTTCCAGAAGTTTCATATCTAGTGTGAGCTCTCAAGTGACCTTCCGTGTCTAATAATACTGAGCAAATTGCAAACATTAAAGCTCAAAATTCACATACGTGACATATTAATATGTTTTTTTTATATCTATTTATTTTATTCTCTCTTAAGGTTAATATTTTCTTTTTGCTTTTTTGCAAAAGCCAAACAATTATAATAATAAAGTAAAATTAAAAAATATGATTCTTAGCACAGACAGTTACTACCAATTTTATATAGGTACATTTCAAATTATTTTAACTTTTATCTCCATTTGACAGTAAAAGCCACAAACTACAGACTACAGAAAATGCTATTTGCAGGCTGTTTGCTCCACTAAAAAATAAACAGCAAAACAAAGCAAAACAATCAATACAAAATGTAAGGATATATATGATCCGTGGGATTTTTTTCAATATTGGGGATTCAAGTGATTTCTTGCCTCAAATAAAACACAAACAAGAGGGTATATCGGATACGGCTACCAAAGCGTCAGAATGCTCATAATCTGTTCTTAAAACGGAGCTATCACGCTTTGCAGGTAACACGGGCAGTTTAGATAAGAAGGCTGTAAGAGAATTATCCATGACTGCCGCTAAGTCTTGTAATGTAAAAGGGTTAGACGCACTAGAGGTACTAGGCGTCGCTTGCGCGAGCGTAACTGGTTGTGACACTTGGGGAGAGGCAGACGGGCTACCCTCGTTACCTTCAGTCTGATAATCATCTTGGGCCACATTCTTAAGTGCAACAATATGATCTTTAAAGTGTATAGACATATCAGTACAAGTGGGACACATTCTGAGAGGGGGTTCCACCATGGCTTCTAAACACATTGAACAAGGATTTTCCTTAGTGTCAGACATGTTTAACAGACTAGTAGAGTACACAAACAGGCTTGGAATCACTTTAATCAAATAAAAAACACAATTTGAAAAAAACGTTACTGTGCCTTTAAGAGATAAAAAGAGCACACAATTTTACAAAACGGTGAAAAATGCACCAATCTTTCTGAAATTTTCACAGTATGTAGCTAAAGCCTTAATAAGATTGCACCCCAAGTTTCAAAACGATTAACCCCTTAATGCCCAAACCGGAGCAGCCTAAAGCCAACACCTGGTTAAATCACTACAGCACCTTGCCACAGCCTTGCTGTGGCCCTACCTTCCCTTAGGGATCAGATTTGGGGGAATATAGCTTCTTTTAGGCCCTCAAACATCAGCAGGACCCTCCATGTGAAACAGCATGAACTTATCTGCAATTCTAAGTGCGCATCTGAGGCCTAGTAAATCACTCCTAAGTGACTAAAAAACAGCCATGTGGTAATAACCCCAGAAAAAACCCAAAAGGGCTTTCAAAGTGTCTTGCAAAATGATTTTTCCTTAGCCAAACAATCGATTGCCCTGAATAAGTGTCAACCAGTATATTAGCCCTATTATGTAAGCATTCAATTACTTACTAAGTCTGTGATCATAGCTTACCCTCCCCACATGGGGATCTTGTCAGTCTTCTAGCATTATCTCAGTCTTGTCTAGAAATAATTGACTGAACATACCTTATTGCAGATCACCCTGCAAACTGTTCCCCCCCAACTGAAGTTTTCTGGTACTCCTCAGTCCTGTGTGGGAACAGCAGTGGATTTTAGTTACAACATGCTAAAATCATTTTCCTCTCAGCAGAAATCTTCATCACTTTTCTGCTAGAGAGTAAATAGTACAAACCGGTACCATTTAAAATAACAAACTTTTGATTGAAGATAATAAAACTACAATTCTAACACCACATTCACTTTACACTCCCGAGAGAGACCCTAGTGCTTAGAGCCAGCAAAGAGAATGACTGGGGGGTGGAGCTAGAGGGGGAGCTATATGGACAGCTTTGCTGTGTGCTCTCTTTGCTACTTCCTGTAGGGAATGAGAATATCCCACAAGTAAAGGATGAGTCCGTGGACTGGATACACCTTGCAAGAGAAAAAGAATGTTGCTCTACATAAAGATGGCCTAGGCTATAAGAAGATTGACAAGACCCTGAAACTGAGCTGCAGAACGGTGGGCAAGACCATACAGTGGTTTCACAGGACAGGTTCCACTCAGAACAGGCCTCACCATGGTTGACCAAAGAAGTTGAGTGCACATACTCAGCATCATATCCAAAGGTTGGGAAATAGACGTATGAGTGCTGCTAGCATTGCTGCAGAAATTGAAGGGGTGGGGGGTCAGCCTGTCAGTGCTCAGACCATAAGACGCACACTGCATCAAATTGGTCTGCATGGCAGTCATCCCAGAAGGAAGCCTCTTCTAAAGATGATGAACAAGAAAGCCTGCGAAAAGTTTGTTGAAGACATGTCCTGTGGTCAGAGGAGACCAAGATAAACTTATTTGGTTCAGATGGTGTCAAGCGTGTGTGGCGGCAACCAGGTGAGGCGTACAAACACAAGTGTGTCTTGCCTACAGTCAAGCATGGTGATGAGAGTGTCATGGTCTGGGCCTGCATAAGTGCTGCCGGCACTGGGGAGCTACAATTCATTGAGGGAACCATGAATGCCAGCATGTACTGTGACATACTGAAGCAGTATGCATTATCCCCTCCCTTCGGAGACTGGGCCGCAGGGCAGTATTCCAACATGATAACGACCCAAAACACACCTCCAAGATGACCACTGCCTTGCTAAAGAAGCTGAGGGTAAAGGTGATGGACTGGCCAAGCATGTCTCCAGACCAAAACCCTATTGATCACCTGTGAAGCATCCTCAAACAGAAGATGGGGGAGCGCAAGGTCTCTAACATCCACCAGATCTGTGATGTCGTCATGGAGGAGTGGAAGAGGACTCCAGTGGCAACTCGTGCAGCTCTGGTGAACTCCATGCCCAAGAGGATTAAGGCAGTGCTGGAAAATAATGATGTCCATACAAAATATTGACACTTTGGGCACAATTTGGACATTTCCACTTAGGGGTGTACTCACTTTTGTTGCCAACGGTTTAGATATTAATGGCTGTGTGTTGAGTTATTTTGAGGGTACAGCAAATTTACACTGTTATACAGGCTGTACACTCACTACTTTACATTGCAGCAGTGTCATTTCTTCAGTGTTGTCACATGAAAAGATATAATAAAATATTTACAAAAATGTGATGGGTGTACTCACTTTTGTGAGATACTGTATATATATATATATATATATATATACAACACACAGAGAAAGTCCAGCACTCGCTCACAAGCTCTCAGCTAAGATTAAAAGCAAAGCTGGAAGAGTTAGTTAACGCATCTGGCCAAATGGGACAAGCCCAGGTACCACGTCGAGGTCTCTTCCAAAACCTGGGTGCCTAATACAGCCATACAAATGCAAGCTCTCAATCAAACAAACTGGGAACAAGTCAAAGGTTCACAGACTTATGTAATCACCCTAGACATATACAAAACAAGGAAGGGGACTGCACTCAAAAAACAGACATTTACTCATACAAATATATCTGTCGCTCTCTGTCTTTCCTCTCTATTTCTCTCTATGTATCTCTCACAGAGCCCAAGTTAAAACTTAGCAGCCACTACAAGTTATTCTACCATCATCAGCTTCTACCTCACTTATTCACAGACACCACCCATAAAGTTAACTAATAATAATCCAACAGTTATATATAATGTAACTAAATATAAAATCACATTTATAGCCAGTTATCAGAGAATGTTTAATAACATAACTGTCCATACAAATACATAATATGCCTGTGTGCCAGTAAAACCCATAGTAGCTCTCATAGCAATGTTCCTGTTATCACATTTTGTGATTGTGCCAGTGGGTTTCAAAGTGTGTTTTCAGAATTCAGAGGCCCATTTATCAAGCTCCTAATGGCTCCTGCAGGCTCGCCAGAAACCGCAGTTATGAAGCAGCGATCTAAAGACCGCTGCTCCATAACCTGTGTGCCTGCTCTGAGCAGGCGGACAGAGATCGCCACAATTCAACCCGATCGAGTACATTCGGCTTGATTGACACCCCCCTGCGAATCTGCAGGGGGCGGCGTTGCACCAGCAGCTCATAAGAGCTGCTGGTGCAATGCTGAATGCTGAACCGCATTCAGTGAGGTCTGTCGGACCTGATCCGCACTGTCGGATCAGGTCCGACAGACCTTTGATAAATAGGGCTCTCAGAATCATAAATACAGTAACTTTAAACAATAATTTGCGTTTGTGTGTTGAGCTATATTTATCATTTGGTGTACAGTTCACTAGTGACCACAAGGTGGCAGTTAATCTATTTGTTACATCAAAATACGCTGTGGAATAAGGATGGAAAAATATTATAAAAAAATGTCCCATCAAATGTTTCCTGAAAGTCTTTAAAGGGATATAAAAGCAAAAAAATATATTTTGTGATTCAGACAGAACATACCATTTATATATATATATATATTTTTTTAAATTTACTTCTATTATAAAATGTGCTTTGTTCCCATGATATTTTGTGTTAAAGAGATACATAGGTAGGTATCTTGAGCACTTGCTGCCCTCTAGTACTCTTACAAATTGATAACATTCTTGCAAAACTGCTGCCCTATAGTGCTCCAGACATGCTCCTAAGTTTACATCCCTGCTTTTAAACAAGAGATATCAAGCGAATGAAGAAAATGATAAAGTTGTTTAAAAACGCAGGTTCTCTCTGAATCATGAAAAAAAAAATGGGTTTCATATCCCTTAAACGAATGTTTGCTTTATTGCTTCACATGTTTTGCAAGGTATCATATCTTACTTTTTGCTACTTAGAATATTTTTCAACAAATTACATTTCAGTGTACATTTGAGAATCAACATTTGATGATATATTTTGTCCTTTCAAATAATTACCACAGATTATATTACAATTTTATGAGATGTATAAATTACAAATGTTAGAAAGCTGGCCAAACATTTCAATGTCCTTTTAGACTAAAGAATGTGGCCGACTTTCAATGATTTAGACAAACACAGAGAAGTATTATCTGTATTGTAGATTATGTTAAACGATTTACCATATTGATGTTTTGGCAAATCATAGAGTGGAGAGAAGCTTGATCAATAATATGAGTTTGGTGTCCTGTGTAAATGGGCTTCACTTGGATGCAGTTTATTTCCTTTTAATATAGAACTATTCCTTGTTGATATAGACCTTTCCTTTTTGTTTTAAGGTTTGCTTCACCCTACAGAAGTACAAATTGTAGAACTTGGGGATCAAGATTGGATGGCCATTCTTGCCGGATGTCCGGGGATTCCAGGAACATCCACAACTGGAGAACTCATATTCCTTAGAGTAACAGGTGAATTTGGTGGCTCTATTGATCTATCTATCTATCTATCTATCGATCTATCTATCTATCTATCTATCTATCTATCTATCTATCTATC
The DNA here is from genome assembly GCF_027579735.1 of Bombina bombina. Lineage (NCBI taxonomy): Eukaryota > Metazoa > Chordata > Amphibia > Anura > Bombinatoridae > Bombina > Bombina bombina. The sequence goes on from NC_069510.1 coordinate 39,387,869, forward strand.
TATCTATCCATCCATCCATCTATCCATCTATCTATCTATCTATCTATCTATCTATCTATCTATCTAGCCATCCATCTATCTAGTCATCCATCTATCTATCTATCTATCTATCTATCTATCTAACATCTATCTATCCATCCATCTATCTATCTAGCCATCACTCCATCTATATATCTATCTATCTATCTATCATATATCTATCTGTCTTTCTCTCTATCTATCTATCTTTCTGCCCCACCACATCTCCCTATTCTATTCCTTCCATTTCCTTGTTTTTTTTTGTCTTCTTATTCCATAATATAACTGTCACCGATTCAGAGAGGTCCAATTCATTCTTATTAATTTTCCAGAAGTTTCATATCTAGTGTGAGCTCTCAAGTGACCTTCCGTGTCTAATAATACTGAGCAAATTGCAAACATTAAAGCTCAAAATTCACATACGTGACATATTAATATGTTTTTTTTATATCTATTTATTTTATTCTCTCTTAAGGTTAATATTTTCTTTTTGCTTTTTTGCAAAAGCCAAACAATTATAATAATAAAGTAAAATTAAAAAATATGATTCTTAGCACAGACAGTTACTACCAATTTTATATAGGTACATTTCAAATTATTTTAACTTTTATCTCCATTTGACAGTAAAAGCCACAAACTACAGACTACAGAAAATGCTATTTGCAGGCTGTTTGCTCCACTAAAAAATAAACAGCAAAACAAAGCAAAACAATCAATACAAAATGTAAGGATATATATGATCCGTGGGATTTTTTTCAATATTGGGGATTCAAGTGATTTCTTGCCTCAAATAAAACACAAACAAGAAAATATAGTGTAATAAATTTTAGACAAATGGTGATTTCACACAGGTTATCCTGCCAAGGGGTTAATCACACTTTTCCTTGAAAAAGTTGTATGGTTACAGCGAAACGTATGTCGGATCATCACAGCCATGCCCTTAAGATCAGTCACTAGGACAGGTATTGAGTGTATCACTAACCCGGCGATTGTGAGCATAGCCATTCGGCACGGCATCCGCCTCCATCTGAGAAGGGTGTTGTGATCTCACTTCCACTTTACATTGCATGTGGACAGATACCCAAGTGACTTTATGTAAGAGGGTTCATTTGTGGCTTTTTTATACTTTTTATATGTTTTTTAAAATAAAATGTTATTTACGTAAAGCAGCGGCCTGCGATTGGTTTCATACTGGGTACATGGCAGTATAAAACCAGGTGTGCGTCTATTTCAGAGCCTGGGTGGCTCTGAAAAGTGTGAGTAACCCCTTGGCGGGATCATCTGTGTGAAATCACCATTTGTCTAAAATTTATTGCACTATATATATATTTTTTTTATTTGAGGCAAGAAATCACTTGAATCACCAATATTGAAGAAAATCCCACAGATCATATATATCCTTACATTTTGTATTGATTGTTTTGCTTTGTTTTTCACTTTTTATTTAAGATGAGATTTCATCAAATAATTGACCTACAGCATTGCACAAAATATTCTTTATGGCTATTCAACTTTAACATGGAGAGAACACACAGTAAATGTATATTCCAAAAAGAAAATGTCATCAATGGATATTACCTAGAAGTTTCCTAAATTTCACTATTACTGTTCTCCTTAAGTGTTAGTGAATTAATGCCACATTTGAATTAACCTTGCCATGCTGTCTTTGTTTTCAATAGGTGAAAATGGCACTTCAGGAACACAAAGAAGAACAGGTGGGTTATCCAAACACTGACAACATCAATATAATCTGAATAGGTGGTTTTAATCTTTGGCTAACCAAGACACCAGACACCATTTTTTTAAGGGAAATTGGCCACCTGAGTCTGGATGTTGGCCTCTATATAGATAAACATTCACTCAATATGAATTTAGAACCAAGAACACAAATTGATTCCAAAATCCTTACTTCTTTTCTGATATGATAGTTCATACAGAAAGAGAAGTATTCAGTGGTCTTTCTTTCTCTCTCTCCTATCACTGACAAGACCCATGTTGTCACGCCGCGCCATTGCTAGGTGTCGGGTCTGGAGGCGTGCAGCGCTGACATCATCGCCGCATGCTCCTCTCCTGCGCCTATTTAAAATCCTTCCTCGCGATTTATCACTGCCCAAATATAGGTGTTACTTCGTGTACTCCTGGGAGTGATAGATAGATTTTTGTATTGCCTTGCTGTGTATGAACCCTGCCTGTCTGACTACTCTGCCTGCTATACCCCTGAACTGCTGGATCAATACGCTTCTGCTTAACTCTCTGACTACTCTACCTGTTTAACCCCTAAATTTCTTCTTAACCCCTGTTATTCTGGATTGCCTCTTTCTTGCCAAACCCTGCCTGCCTGACCATTCTAGTGGTGTGCACTTGGACTGCTTTACAGTTGCCAAACCCTGCCTGCCTGACCAATCCAGTGATTTGCCTTGCCCTGTTCTGCCGTTGCCACTGGGGACTGTCTTGCCTGTGGTGAGTGCCGCCCTCCTCATCTTACTAACTTTCTCTGCTCTGGGATATTCCCTATCATTCCGGCTCAACGCCGGGATAACAAGACTTCTGGCCGAGTTTTGTCTGATAGAGGGGTATCCCACGAGCATTACATACGTAAGGCTGAAATTATTGTTTGAAGGTTACCATGTTTCTGGGATGTACCATCATTTATAGGTGAGATTAGACTGATATACTTTAGCAAAGTTCCTCTCTCACAATTGGACTAAAAAAGGCTGCTCCTTGGAGGTGACCCACCGAAGAACAAGCTACTGAGCCATTGTTCATTCTTGGTGGAGCGCTTCTTTTTCTGTATTAATGTAATAGTTCTAAAATGAGGACAATCAAGGCCAGATTGGCCTATTATTATTATCGGTTATTTGTAGAGCGCCAACAGATTCCGCATCGCTATAAACAGAGGGGGAGTACAACAAAACCATTATAGGGATCAAATGGGTAGAGGGACCTGCCAAGAGTTGCACTGTTGTAGTCAGCTCTTAAGAAGGTGATCTACAAACAGCTGGACTCTTAGGCTTACATGCTAAGGGGGTTCAGGGGATAGCAGAGCAGAGGGGACGGGAGGGAGAGTATCTGGAGACAAGGTCTGAGATATAGGGGGGAGCAGTGCAGTTGAGGGCTTTGTATGTAAGAATGAGAATTTTGTGTTTGATCCTAGAGGCAAGAGGAAGCCAGTGATGGGATTGGCAGAGAGGTGCAGCAGATAAAGAGCGACGTGTAAGGAAGATGAGTCTGGCAGAGGCATTCATTATGGATTGTAAAGGAGCTAGGTGGCAGATGGGGAGACCAGAGAGGACAGAGTTGCAGTAATCAAGGCGGGAAAGAATGAGAGAGTGGATTGTGTCTTGTGTAAGGAAGAGTCTAATTTTAGAGATGTTTTTAAGGTGGAAGCGGCAGGCTTTAGCCAAGGACTAAATGTGAGGAGTGAAAGAAAGATCTGAGTCAAATGTGACCCGAGACATCGGGCATGCGGGGTAGGGGTAATGATGGAGTTGTCGACAGTTGTCGACAGTTATAGAGAGATTGGGGGTGGAGAGTTTTGAAGAAGGGGGGAAAATAAGGAGTTCAGTTTTGGAGAGATTTAGCTTGAGGTAGTGAGAGGACATCCAGTTAGAAATGTGAGAAAGACAGTTAGTGACACAGGTTAGCAAGGAAGGAAATAGGTCTGGTGCAGAGAAGTAGATTTGGGTGTCGTCGGCATACAAATAATATTGTAAACCGTGGGAACCTAGTGATGACGTGTAGATTGAGAAGAGAAGGGGACAGAGGACAGAGCCTTGCGGTACTCCGACAGAAAGTGGTGACGGGGCAGAGGAGGCCCCAGAGAAGTCTAAAGGTATGGTTTGACAGGTAGGAAGAGAGCCACGAGAGGGCTGTGTCACAGATGCCGAAGGATTGGAGGGTTTAGAGCAAAAGAGGGTGGTCAACAGTGTCAAAGGCTGCGGACAGATCAAGGAGGATAAGCAGAGAGAAGTGGCCTTTTGATTTTGCTGTAAGTAGGTCATTGGTAACCTTAACAATTGCTATTTCTGTGGAGTGATAGGGACGAAATCCAGATTGCAGTGGGTCAAGGAGGGAGTTTATTGTAAGGAAATGGGATAGGCGTGCATAAACTAGTTTTTCGAGAAGCTTTGATGCAAGAGGGAGGAGGGAAATAGGGCGGTAGCTGGATGGGGAGGTAGGATCAAGGGAAGGTTTTTTGAGGATAGGTGTGACCAGTGCATGTTTCAGCGATGAGGGAAATATATCAGGATACCAGGACATTTTGCGGTGGGACACAGCAACTTGGGCTGGTTAGCTACAATTTAAGAAGTGATGCTGCTATATCACCTCTCTTCTTTTCTCCTCTGAGCTATACATATTAAGGTCACAATGTATTTCCCTGAAAGTTTAATTTCCTAGATCATGTACCATTTAGTAGCCCACCTTTGAATGGTTTCTGGTGTCTAGTCAAGTCACACTGTGAGACAGAGTGACACACTGTTTTTTATGGCTTTTCTAGATCACTATATGGATTATAATTTTCACACTGTTAAAAGGATTAATTTATGGAATTGGATTTTATAAAAAACTAATATAATTTAATTCTGAAAAAAAATGGAGGAAGCAGTATCTCAGTAACCCCCATTTGAAAAAATTGGGCCTGTGCATTATTTGGACTCAACTGAAAATAGGGCTGGTCTTCAATGTTCCAAGGGCTTCTTTTAATTCCCAGTGCAGCTCTGAGGACAACTGGAATTTTTAGAACTTTTACATTCTCTTTCACATATTGCCAACACACAAGGTGATTCACTGATCATCTGCTGCTTTTTTCTTTTTTAATAGGGACAGCAGGCACTAAAGACAAGCAAAGGAGAGGTATCTTTACATGTAACTACAGAGTAAAATAATTCCACACAGGCAATAACACTCCATCTAATTGATATATTAGACATAACATAATTATTATTGTGCTTGCACAAATTATTTTATATTCTTGTGACATTGTTAAAACAAGATTGTTGCAACTCTGTATTGGGTCCAGCAGTATTTAGATCTCACTCCAGAAACACATTTTTGAGCATTTAGGTCAATAGCTACTTACAAATATACAGGGAGTGCAGAATTATTAGGCAAGTTATATTTTTGAGGATTAATTTTATTATTGAACAACAACCATGTTCTCAATGAACCCAAAAAACTCATTAATATCAAAGCTGAATAGTTTTGGAAGTAGTTTTTAGTTTGTTTTTAGTTATAGCTATTTTAGGGGGATATCTGTGTGTGCAGGTGACTATTACTGTGCATAATTATTAGGCAACTTAACAAAAAACAAATATATACCCATTTCAATTATTTATTTTTACCAGTGAAACCAATATAACATCGCAACATTCACAAATATACATTTCTGACATTCAAAATCAAAACAAAAACAAATCAGTGACCAATATAGCCACCTTTCTTTGCAAGGACACTCAAAAGCCTGCCATCCATGGATTCTGTCAGTGTTTTGATCTGTTAACCATCAACATTGCGTGCAGCAGCAACCACAGCCTCCCAGACACTGTTCAGAGAGGTGTACTGTTTTCCCTCCTTGTAAATCTCACATTTGATGATGGACCACAGGTTCTCAATGGGGTTCAGATCAGGTGAACAAGGAGGCCATGTCATTAGATTTTCTTCTTTTATATCCTTTCTTGCCAGCCACGCTGTGGAGTACTTGGACGCGTGTGATGGAGCATTGTCCTGCATGAAAATCATGTTTTTCTTGAAGGATGCAGACTTCTTCCTGTACCACTGCTTGAAGAAGGTGTCTTCTGGAAACTGGCAGTAGGACTGGGAGTTGAGCTTGACTCCATCCTCAACCTGAAAAGGCCCCACAAGCTCATCTTTGATGATACCAGCCCAAACCAGTACTCCACCTCCACCTTGCTGGCGTCTGAGTCGGACTGGAGCTCTCTGCCCTTTACCAATCCAGCCACGGGCCCATCCATCTGGCCCATCAAGACTCACTCTCATTTCATCAGTCCATAAAACCTTAGAAAAATCAGTCTTGAGATATTTCTTGGCCCAGTCTTGACGTTTCAGCTTGTGTGTCTTGTTCAGTGGTGGTCGTCTTTCAGCCTTTCTTACCTTGGCCATGTCTCTGAGTATTGCACACCTTGTGCTTTTGGGCACTCCAAAAATGTTGCAACTCTGAAATATGGCCAAACTGGTGGCAAGTGGCATCTTGGCAGCTGCACGCTTGACTTTTCTCAGTTCATGGGCAGTTATTTTGAGCCTTGGTTTTTCCACACGCTTCTTGTGACCCTGTTGACTATTTTGAATGAAACGCTTGATTGTTCGATGATCACGCTTCAGAAGCTTTGCAATTTTAAGAGTGCTGCATCCCTCTGCAAGATATCTCACTATTTTTGATTTTTCTGAGCCTGTCAAGTCCTTCTTTTGACCCATTTTGCCAAAGGAAAGGAAGTTGCCTAATAATTATGCACACCTGATATAGGGTGTTGATGTCATTAGACCACACCCCTTCTCATTACAGAGATACACATCACCTAATATGCTTAATTGGTAGTAGGCTTTCGAGCCTATACAGCTTGGAGTAAGACAACATGCATAAAGAGGATGATGTGGTCAAAATACTCATTTGCCTAATAATTCTGCACTCCCTGTAAGGCTACCTAATTTAAATTACTTCAGATCACTGAATTTTGTCTATCATAGGACAGAATATTGGAACTGCATGGATATGAGTATTCCTTTTACAAGGTACAGGACCTTGGTATCTTCAGGGTAAAAGACAATGGGGCCTATCTATCAAGCTCCGAAAGGAGCTTGACGGCTCGTGTCTCGCCAGAAACAGCAGTTATGAAGCAGCGGACACAAAGACCGCTGCTCCATAACCCTGTCCGCCTGCTCTGAGCAGGTGGACAGGAATCGCAACAATTCAGCCCAATCGAGTATGATCAGGTTAATTGAAAGCTCCCTGCTGGCGGCCCATTGGCCGCGAGTCTGCAGGGGGGGCGGCGTTGCACCAGCAGCTTTTGTGAGCTGCTGGTGCAATGCTGAATATGGAGAGCGTATTGCTCTCCGCATTCAGCGATGTCTTGCGGACCTGATCCGCACTGTCGGATCAGGTCCACAAGACATTTCTTAAATATGCCTCAATAGCTTATTTACTTTAGCTTTAAAGCAACATCATTTAATTACCAATAACAAATACTGGGGCTAATGCATTTTTGGACTCAATTATTAATAGTTATATGATACAGGAAACAGACATTTACTCATCTAAGGGGGCTGGAGAATGAACCCAGGGGTCACCTAGTTCAAAGCAGGGTGCAAGTTCTAATTAGAAGCAGGTGTTTACATGATCTAGTTCAGTTTCCAGGACAGAAAGTGATGAATGTTCTTGAAAATTCTGAGTGAAGCTCTCAAGACCAGAAATAGAAGCCATTGGAGGCTCAGAATGTGCAGAACGGTAGTAAATGCAAGTACCCAAAGCAACCACTTCTATAAAACTTTTAATAAATTGTTTATATAAAAGAGCTGATCTTGCCATTGCCACCATAAAAATCACAGAGGTGGCAACATACATTATGCTTGAGCAAGGGTATTGGATCATTCTGTGCTCCGTCAAGATCAATAGGGAACTTAGTAAAATAGGCTGCCAATAAAGGGACAGTCTACTAAAAAATGTTCTCCCCTTTAATTTGTTCCCAATGATCTACTTTACCTGCTGGCGTATATTTAATTTGCCTGTGGTATCCCCACCCATCCTGAAAGTTTTGGCCTTAAAGCCATGCTGTGTAAACACAGCCAGCAGAAGAAATTACACTCCCAATGGGGTATAGAAGAGATAAACTATTGTTCTCTCCAAGTATTGGTGATTGTTTTATGTACAGATATAAGATAAAGAAGCAGGTATATGTACACAATGTGATACAGTAATGAGATCTGATTATACCTACAGATATAAGATAACGAAGCAGGTATATGTACACAATGTGATAAAGTAATGAGATCTGATTATACCTACAGATATAAGCTACAGACACATGTATATGTACACAATGTGATAAACTAATGAGATCTGATTATACCTACAGATATAAGATAAAGACACATGTATATGTACACAGTGTGATACAGTAATGAGATCTGATTATACCTACAGATATAAGATAAAGACACATGTATATGTACACAGTGTGATATAGTAATGAGATCTGATTATACCTACAGATATAAGATAAAGAAGCAGGTATATGTACACAATGTGATAAAGTAATGAGATCTGATTATACCTACAGATATAAGATAAAGAAGCAGGTATATGAACACAATATAATACAGTAATGAGATCCGATTATACCTACAAGCTCAACCCACTTTATTAGGTTGTGGCTTCAAAACGCAAAATCAGCTCTTTTTACATACACAAATAAGCAAATCTTATACATTTTATACTCTGCAGCTGGTAAAAAAAAAAGTAATTGGAAACACATTAAGGTAAAAACTATTTTATAGTATATGTTACAGAAGCATTAGTTATTTTGTTGTGAAGAGCTTATTTCCCAGCAGCAATGCCTGAACCAGCAAGCCAGCGCCTAAGAAGGGCTCCAAGATAACCGTAACAAGTATCATTTCATAAAGAGTTAACTCTTTTTTTTCAGCTTTTAGAAACTATTGTCTAATTACACGTTTGCTGGCCTCAGCTCTAAGTTTAGTGATAACAAATCCCATTGTCTAATCACCTCTGGAGCCAGACTGCTAATTGATAAGATGAACTTGTAAACTTGTTATCTTAAGTACTGTAATCCTATTGTGGCCTGTCAAAGGACAGTGCTCTCTATCTAAATGTGTGATGGGGGATTTTGTGCTTCCCCCCTCTCCCCCTGGGAGTGCCCTGTGTGCATGTAACCTTAATAAAAAGCAGGCTGGGCATCCCAGTCCTGAGTTCTTGTTTGACCCTCAATCGCAGCGTTGACTCGTTTTTGTGGGCAGAAGGGTATCCTAGCTGTACTGCAGCTAAGGGAGATTATTCTATATTTGCGAGACTCATATAGAATACTATGGAAAGCAGCTTCTCCCCTCTTTAGCAATAGGGATCCAGGCTACTAAGCGGTCCATCTCTCAGCGAGACTAAGGGTAACCGTAACATTTGGCGGCAGCGGCGGGACTTTCCTGGATTTCCTAGGAGAGGTACAGAACGGATGGAGAGCGCTTACGAAAAATTGAAGCGTACAACCCTAAAGGATTTACTTGAAAGCAGAGGGGGGTACGCCAGCAACCGGCCGAGGAGAGAGCTGATCGCAGAATTGACCGAACTGGATCAGAGCTTCACAATGGCGGAAACACCGACCACGATTAGTGACGAAAAAACCAGGATTGTTCGGGAAAGGCTCTCATTATACGGGCCGAACCCCTCCATGGAATTGGTACAGCAGTTGATGGCGGAGGCGGACGAGGATATACGAGAGACTCGAGCCCACGAACTCAACCTAGCGAACGCACACCGCAATGCTGAAGCCCCGCAGGTAATCATCCCTGTCGAAAATGCTGGGAGGCCCAAGATACCCTATGCGGCATTTCGACCCTTCCTAGAGAGCGAGACAGGGATTGATGAATATTTGGCGGACTTCGAAAGGCAATGTGCCCTGCACCAGATTCCCAACAGAGAGTGGCCCACGATATTGTCTGGGAAACTATCCGGGCGAGCCCTGGAAGCCTTTCGTACTCTGGGTGCTGAGGAAGTGACACAGTATGAGCTAGTTAAGGAGACACTGTTGCGACGGTACGCTGTAACTCCGGACACGTATCGCCGACAGTTACGGGGCACGGAAAAGAAGCCTAACGATACCCATATGGAATGGGCGCACCGAATGCGGAGAGCGGAAAATCACTGGCTGAGCGGAAGTAAAGCGGTGACTGGGGAGGAAATTTTACAATTGTTTCTCTTAGAACATTTTTATAATGGCATGGAACAGCAAGGGAAGGAATGGCTGCGAGACAGGCGGCCTTCTACCTTAGAAGAAGCAGCCAAATTGGCCGATGAACATTATGACTCCCGTCTTCACGAACCCATGAACTACCGAGCTCCAGCACGGGTCGAACCCAGAGAGGTTTACCGTGCACCCCCTCGTGCTGAATTCCGAGCCCCGGTGCCCACAGGGCCCGTCCGACACTCAGGACCACCCAATAACAGCTCTGAGCGTCCCAGACCGACTTGCCACCGATGCAAGCAACCAGGGCATTTCATGGCTAGCTGCCCCCTTAATACGCACCAGACACCCAGGAATTACAATTACCCCTCTGGGTCCTATCGTCCGGCCCGGGCCCTCTGTGTTAACCAAGAGGCCCCTATGGAGGGATATGTGGGGCCGCTTCACGAGGCAGACCCTGTATATGCTGCCTCAGATAACCGCCAGCACCATCGGCAGAGGGTATGGCTCGAGGGGCGATCTACCGAGAGATTGCGAGACACAGGGGCTACTATCACGCTGGTACAGAGTCATTTGGTGCCAGAGCACAAGCGATCCGGACAGACTGTGGCCGTTAGAGTGGCGGGGGGGATGTGTACAAAATTCCAACAGCTAAAGTGCATCTTGATTGGGGAGCGGGAAAGGGGGCTGTGAACGTGGGCCTAATGGATAATTTACCTGCCGAAGTACTACTGGGCAACGATTTGGGCCCCATGACTTCTGCCTATGCTCCAGTATGCAACAACGAGGCGGACCCAGTGACTACACGGGCCCAAGCCCGGACGGAGCGAGAGCTCTCACCAGTGCGGGAGACACAGGTAAGACCTACCCCGACCTTGCCTGACAGGTTAGGCCCCATACCCTGGGACACCCCAGATGCTTTCGAGGCAGAGTCTAAGACTGACCCGACCTTACAAAAGTACCGGGAATGAGCAGAGATCGGAGGGGGCGGGGCAGATAACGAAACATTCTTATGGGAAAAAGGGAAACTATACCGCTGGACAGAGAAAAGGGGACAGCGTAGGCGACAGCTGGTAGTGCCCCACAAATACCGTCAAGAAATCCTCAAAATAGGCCACGACATCCCCTTAGCAGGCCACCTAGCCGTTACCCGTACCCTACACCGCATTACTCACACGTTCTTTTGGCCAGGGGTGCACGCTGACGTTAGAACTTACTGTAACACCTGCGATGTGTGTCAACGAGTAGGAAGGCGAGGCGATCACCCTAAAGCCCAGCTAGTAAATATGCCCATTGTAGAGGAACCCTTCAGCCGGGTTGCTATTGACCTAGTGGGACCACTGGCTACCCCTAGTCCCTCCGGTAAGCGATACATTCTTACCGTAGTGGACTACGCTACCAGGTACCCAGAGGCTGTCGCCCTATCCAACATACAAGCGGATACGGTAGCGAATGCACTAGTACAGGTGTTCTCCCGGGTAGGATTTCCAAAAGAAATCCTATCCGACAGAGGCACCCAATTTACGGCTGAATTGACCCAACAACTCTGGCAGGTTTGCAAAATTAAGTCCCTCCTGAGCTCCCCATACCACCCCCAGACGAACGGGCTGTGTGAGAGGTTCAATGGGACCCTCAAGCAAATGCTCAAGACGTTCACTCAGGAATACCGAGACTGGGAACGCTTCCTGCCGCACCTCCTATTTGCTTATCGGGAGGTGCCCCAGGAAATGACAGGGTTCTCTCCCTTCGAGTTGCTCTACGGAAGAAAGGTATGGGGACCCCTAAACCTGATCCGGGAGCACTGGGAGGGAGAGATGGAGGCTGACGGTGTCCCCATTGTGCCATACGTGCTGGAACTCAGGGACCGAATGGAGCAATCAGCCAAATCCGTGCGGGCTAATCTCCAGTTGGCCCAGAGAAGACAGAAAGTATGGTACGATCGGGGGGCCCGAAAGAGAATCTTCACCATAGGACAAAAGGTGTTAGTACTTAAGCCGGTGAAGACAGACAAATTGCAGGCGTCCTGGCAGGGTCCCTACCAGATCGTAGAGAAAAGGGGAGACACCACTTATGTGATAGCTAGCTGCCACGACAACAATCTTAGAAAGACATTCCATGTAAACATGCTCAAGGAATATTTTGAGCGACCAGAGAACGTGACGGCCGTATGTTGTTCCCCTCAGGAAGACCCCGACAGTTTACCCATTCCAGACCTATTAGAAAAGAGCCTCCCCACAGGTATAGTGGCGCAGGTTCAGATAGGGGACCGACTTAGCCCCACTGAAAGGGAGCAGCTCAACCAACTCCTCCAGTCCAAACACCTCACCTTCTCCCCGAAGCCAGGGTACACTACTTTAACCACCCACCAGGTAGATACTCCGGGACAAGCTCCCTTGCGCCAGGCTCCGTACCGAATCCCCGAAGCAGTTAGGACAGGAATGAAGAAGGAGATCGATGAGATGCTCCAGCTCAGGGTAATTGAGCCCTCCGATAGTCCCTGGGCCTCCCCAGTTGTCTTGGTGCCCAAGAAAGATGGGACCACCCGGTTCTGCGTAGACTATCGGAGGCTCAATGAAAATACCGTGACGGACGCTTACCCTATGCCCAGGGTAGACGAGCTACTCAATCGTATAGCCAGGGGAAATTACCTGACCACTATTGACCTCTGCAAAGGTTACTGGCAGATTCCCCTGGCCCCGGAGGCTATCCCCAAGTCGGCATTCGTCACCCCATTCGGCTTATATCAGTTTAGGGTAATGCCGTTTGGGATGAAGAATGCCCCAGCTACATTCCAGCGCTTGGTGGATAGGCTCCTGGATGGCTTCCAGAGTTTTGCTTGCGCCTACCTGGACGACATAGCGATCCACAGTGAGTCCTGGGAGGACCACTTAGCTCATGTGGGAATGGTGCTGGATCAGATCCGGGCTGCTGGCCTGACTCTGAAGCCAGAAAAATGCCACTTTGGGATGGCCGAGGTACAGTACCTGGGTCACCGGGTGGGGTGTGGAAAGCAGCGACCAGAGCCGGCCAAAATAGAAGCTGTCGCCAATTGGCCCACCCCCATCACTAAGACTCAGGTCCAAGCCTTCCTGGGCACGGCAGGGTACTATAGACGGTTCGTACCAGACTACAGCACACTTGCCAAACCCCTGACTGACTTGACCAAGAAGAACTTACCTCGACAGGTCCTGTGGTCTCCCCACTGTGAAACGGCTTTCCAGGCTCTCAAAAATGCTCTAATTAACGCTCCTGTCTTGGCGGCCCCAGCCTTAACAAACGTTTTATCGTCCATACAGATGCTTCCATGTTCGGGCTGGGAGCCGTCCTCAGCCAAGTAGGCGAAGATGGAGGGGAGCATCCAGTTGCCTACATCAGCCGGAAGCTCCTGCCCCGCGAAGTCAGCTATGCAGCGGTCGAAAAGGAGTGTTTGGCTTTGGTGTGGGCATTAAAGAAATTGACTCCCTATTTATATGGTCAGGAGTTCACTCTGGTCACCGACCATAACCCGTTGGTGTGGCTGAACCGGGTCTCTGGAGATAACGGCAGGCTATTACGTTGGAGCTTATCGTTGCAACCCTTCAATTTCACCATTACTTACAGACCTGGGAAACAGAATGGCAACGCCGACGGGTTGTCCAGACAAACCGACCTCAGCCCCGCATAACCAGCGGTCTGGACAGCCTTAGTCTGCCCCGAAAAGGGGTCAGACCGTGTCTGCCAGAGTGTTCCACAGAAAGGGAGCACTGTTACAGAAGCATTAGTTATTTTGTTGTGAAGAGCTTATTTCCCAGCAGCAATGCCTGAACCAGCAAGCCAGCGCCTAAGAAGGGCTCCAAGATAACCGTAACAAGTATCATTTCATAAAGAGTTAACTCTTTTTTTTCAGCTTTTAGAAACTATTGTCTAATTACACGTTTGCTGGCCTCAGCTCTAAGTTTAGTGATAACAAATCCCATTGTCTAATCACCTCTGGAGCCAGACTGCTAATTGATAAGATGAACTTGTAAACTTGTTATCTTAAGTACTGTAATCCTATTGTGGCCTGTCAAAGGACAGTGCTCTCTATCTAAATGTGTGATGGGGGATTTTGTGCTTCCCCCCCTCTCCCCCTGGGAGTGCCCTGTGTGCATGTAACCTTAATAAAAAGCAGGCTGGGCATCCCAGTCCTGAGTTCTTGTTTGACCCTCAATCGCAGCGTTGACTCGTTTTTGTGGGCAGAAGGGTATCCTAGCTGTACTGCAGCTAAGGGAGATTATTCTATATTTGCGAGACTCATATAGAATACTATGGAAAGCAGCTTCTCCCCTCTTTAGCAATAGGGATCCAGGCTACTAAGCGGTCCATCTCTCAGCGAGACTAAGGGTAACCGTAACAGTATACTGTCCCTATAAAGTTGTTTTGTTTAGAAAAGATGACTGACTTTAATCACAACTCATTGTTGAGCAGAGATACCACTTCTGAGTACATTTATTGTCCATCATCTAGACTCTAGGAATTTTTTCCAGGAGGGAGTTTTTCATTTGTCTCTTTTCATGTTGCCCTATAATTCTACACATTGTATACTGATATCTCTGTTGATTGAATAACTTTTCACTTTTTTTTTATATATAATTTTTTTAATTAAGGTTGTATACAATATTACATAAGAGAATCACCAATAAACAAAGATAAAATTGCGATAAGACATACATTCTTAACGTATACTGTAGGTATAATGAAAAAGCAGAGCAATATAAATTCCCGGGCATACATTCTGAAAATCTTTGAAACAATGTAAACACTGTGCCTATGGCACAGTCGTATAATTTAACCATTCCACCTATCTGAAAAAGAATATAGCAAACAACAATATGGAACTAGAAAGTGGAAGGAATAGTCTGGAGTAAATTGAAATAGTATGTACGTAAGGATTTTGTATAGGGTATAATGAAACCTCGATTTTGTATTATATGCAGAATAAAAATGGTCCCCACAATGCAGTAGATAATATACATAAGGTTAACTATTTCATAGAAAATTGGGGCAAGGGGGGATTAGCTTTATGGCTAACTTTTCACTTTTTTAACAGGTAAAATTGTCATCCCAGATACATATGGCAAACAAGGTACATAAATACAGCATAAATAAACCTACAGTAGATATTTATAATAGCTTTATATTAAAAAACTTACTAGCATAAAAATAAATTAAATTGTTTTTAATTAATCACCAAAATGGTGGCATCTTGCCAACTCTATGCACAAGTAAATGTTCAGATAACACACATAGCCCTGCAGCACTCTTTATGCTTAACAGACACATAGGGGATAGCTTGCAGGCTCGCCAGAAACAGCAGTTATGAAGCAGCGGTCACAAAGACCGCTGCTCCATAACCTGTCCGCCTGCTCTGAGCAGGCAAACAGACATCGCCGGAAATCAACCCGATCGAGTACGATTGGGTTGATTGACACCCCCCTGCTGGCGGCTGATTGGCCTGCGAGTCTGCAGGGGGTGGCATTGCACCAGCAGCTCTTGTGAGCTGCTGGTGCAATGCTGAATACGGCGAGCGTATTGCTCTCCGTATTCAGCAAGGTCTGGCGAACCTGAACCGCAGTGTCGGATCAGGTCCAATAGACCTTGTTAACTATGGGCCACACTTTTAAAGCCCCCCTTATGAAAATGATATGCCCGATTGAGATCTCAGATCAGATGCATATTCCTTCTGCCATAGGGAGAATTAAATAACTCAAACAGATACATTCTCTTCCTACCCATTCTGTGCTAGGTGAAGACCCAATAACATAGCTTATTATGTCACTGATCACATCTTTTGACAGCTATAAGCCGAAGAAACATCAAATGAAATGCATGAACCATGCACCACCCGTAACCAGAAATATGCCTAGAGCAAAACTTAGATCAAATGCATGTCCCTGGTCCATCATTCTTAAAATTGCATCCACAAATGTAACATCATGTCAGATACATGTCCCATGCATCATTCTCCTGCGTATAGCCCCAGATCAGGTGCATGGTTAATAGCCTCTTCTATATCTAGATAAATTCCCAGTTTAGTGCATGGCCCTGCAACCCCCCAACCCCCACTTGTGTCTGGTATAGACCCAAATTATACCTGGGCATAGCACATGGCTCTGAAATCCACACCAAGTCTGCTGTACACCCAAATTATACCCGAGAATAGTGCATGGCTCTTAGATCTGAGAATAGTGTAAGGCTTATGGCTCTGAGAATAGTGTATGGCTCATTGGTTTGCATCCCCTTCATGTCAGCTAAATGGCCAAAATATACCTGAGAATAGTGCATAGCTCTTAGATCTGAGAATAGTGTAAGGCTCATGGCTCTGAGAATAGTGTATGGCTCATTGGTTTGCATCCCCTTCATGTTAGCTAAATGGCCAAAATATACCTGAGAATAGTGCATGCCCTTACAGCCCCAAGCATGTCTGCAATACATTTAGGTTATAGCTAAGAACAGTGCATGGCTCATGACTCTGAGAGTAGTGCATGCCCTTACAGCCCCAAGCATGTCTGCAATACATTTAGGTTATAGCTAAGAACAGTGCATGGCTCATGACTCTGATAATAGTGCATGTCAGGATTCTGCAGCCCACTCCATATCAGATTTATGCCCAAATTAATACTAAGATCAGTGTGTGGCTCAGCAGCCCATATTCTACCTGAACATAGTGCATGGCTCCATAGCACCCTTTATATCAACTATATGGACAAATTATGACTGTGATTAGAGCTCTTCAGCCCCCGCCCCATGTCAGCTATCTGCCTAAATTATACCGGATTTTAGAGCAATATCTTTTTTGCTGCTTAGTAGGTAATGGTCATTGTGACGAACCAAGGTTATCCAACCCTGCGCCAGTCACTTATTTGGCACAGAAAGGGTTATCAGCCCCCTTTAACTGTCACCAATAGGTCACAATCTAGCCACACCAGGCAAGCTTGTGATTCAGTTTAGTGGGTGCAAGGGTTAACCACACTCCCTAGTCTGTACTAGACGTAAGAGAAATGCCCAAAACTCCCTTTTAATGCCACCCACACTAAACCAGCAATCCTATAGCTCCAATACTGCCACAACTTAAAATTTATTAAAGGGAAAATCCTAAGAAAAAAAACAGACTTTACACATTAACTCTCTAAATACAATTTAGCAGAAAATAACCTAAATGATACAGTTCTAATATTTCAGTCTCTTTCAGTAAACTGGTTCAATTATTAGACAAATGCCAAACTTAATAAAGGAATTATTTATTATGCCAAAAATATTATGCACAATGCATTATTAATAAAAAGTTGTTACAAATAAAATTACACACGCAAACAGTGTTTTAAAATAAAAAGGAAAAAAACTGAATTGAATACTTTCCTAGTTTTCAAGATCTGCGCCAGGGGCTGGCATGAAAATGATGGCTCCTTACTTCTGTAAAACAGCTCCCCTTGTAAGAATGACAATCTTATTGTTAAGAAATAAGATTCTTATACTGATTTCCCATATATCAGGTTGCCTGACCACACCCTCCTGGGCGGGCTAAGAAACCCCCCTGTCTTTATGACATTCAATAGACTAATTTTGTGCCTGAAACTATACAATCCATTATAATTTCTGCTAGGTAACTCCGCTTTCATATATACCTATCAGGAATCTCCTAGTTTCATTGGGAGAATCAATTGAATACCAGATATGACAGATTTCCCTTCATTTAATGTCATTACAGTTTCACACACATATGTACATAATATACCAATGTCCTTTCAGTGACCTGGTCAGTTTTTTTGTGACTGAGGTCCTGTTTTGCATCATGCATTCTACTGACAGCCTAAGCCATAAACCCTTTCCTGTGTATCTCTGGGACTAAGAGCTTGAGTGGCTTTATGACTAAATGCATACACAATAACATTTGGTGGAGCTATTTAGGAGGCTCCTGGCACTTCAAAGAAAACACAAGTCACCATTCTTCTTGAAAAACAAATAACTGTTTTGAGTTCAAGCTACACAGAATTAACCCCTTCTTAGCTAAATCCTGAGGTTTTCGTGACAGTCATTACTCACTTTTTAACCCAAGATGATTCTTTGTGTTCAAAGCCTCTTAGCATAACAAAGAGGGGTGGATTTATGTAGGGTTGAGCAGACATAATTCACTGTAGCGAACCATGTCCACTCGACCTCGCTAAATGCCGACAGCATACGCTGTCGGCATTCAACATTGCACAAAATTTCTTGTAAAATGCTTGTGGAATGCTGCCCCCTGCACACTCACAGCCAATCGGGGTGTCAATTATCCCGATCGCATTGGATCGGGATGATTTCAGTCCGCAACCTTTTAAGTTAAGGAGCATCGGTCTTACGACTGCTGCTTATTAACTTCCATTTCTGGCGGACCAGAAACGATCGGGGTTAGAAGCAGCATCCAGGGCTTGTTAAATTGGCCCCATAGTCTCTTCTAGTATGTAAACAGAGTTAAATCATCACAAATTAATTCATCCGGGGTTGTGCAAGAGCAGGGGCATAGCTACACAAGTATATGCTTGTGCAATAACTGATCTCTTGTCGCAAACTTGAGTAGACATATTTTCTAACTGGCAGACCTGTCCAGTTGCTACGACATATAGAGCTCTAAGACTTGAGGCCTCATGGTAGAGACACCTGAGGAGAATGGTGCACTATTGTTTTCTATCTTACTCACTGAAAAATAAATTAGCTTAATCTAAAGGTTAATTTTTATTATTACTTACACAAGGTAATATTTAAAAATGAATCGAATTCCATTAATTGTAAAAAAAAAACAATACAAAATCTCACATGTTTATATCCTCTGATTTCTTTGCCATACATTTTAAAAACATATTTATCTATGGTTTTATCTATGTGTTTCTCCTCTAATGATTTTTTTTCCAATTCTTTAACAGGTGAAATTGGTTCATCAAGAATAGAAAATGGTAAGAAATCCAGAGATTCACAATATAAATTTAAGGGACATTCTAATGATGTCATATCTATCTCACTGAATGTATCCTGATCTATGCTAGTGATGTCATGTCTACCTACTGCATGCATCCTGATGTATCTGCTAGTGATGTCATGTCTATCTCACTGCTTGTAACCTGATGTATCTGCTAGTAATGTCATGTCTATCTACAGCATGTATCCTGATGTCTCTGCTAGTGATGTCATGTCTACCTCACTACATGTATCCTGATGTCTCTGCTAGTGATGTCATGTCTACCTACTGCATGCATCCTGATGTATCTGTTAGTGATGTCATGTCTATCTCACTGCTTGTAACCTGATGTATCTGCTAGTAATGTCATGTCTATCTACTGCATGTATCCTGATGTCTCTGCTAGTTATGTCATGTCTATCTCACTGCATATATCCTGATGTATCTGCTAGTGAGGTCATGTCTATCTCACTGAATGTATCCTGATGTATCTGCTAGTGATGTCATGTCTATCTACTGCATGTATCCTGATGTCTCCGCTAGTGATGTCATGTCTACCTACTGCATGTATCCTGATGTCTCTGCTAGTGATGTCATGTCTATCTCACTGCATGTATCCTGATGTCTCTGCTAGTGATGCCATGTCTATCTCACTGCATGTATCCTGGTGTATCTGCTAGTGAGGTCATGTCTATCTACTGCATGTATCCTGATGTATCTGCTAGTGATGTCATGTCTATCTACTGCATATATACTGATGTCTCTGCTAGTTATGTTATGTCTATCTCACTGCATGTATCCTGATGTATCTGGTAGTGAGGTCATGTCTATTTACTACATGTATCCTGATGTATCTGCTAGTGATGTCATGTCTATCTACTGCATGCATCCTGATGTCTCTGCTAGTGATGTCATGTATATCTACTGCATGCATCCTGATGTATCTGCTAGTGAGGTCATGCCTATCTACTGCATGTATCCTGATGTCTCTGCTAGTGATGTTGTGTCTATCTACTGCATGTATCCTGATGTATCTGCTAGTGATGTCATGTCTATCTACTGCATATATACTGATGTCTCTGCTAGTTATGTTATGTCTATCTCACTGCATGTATCCTGATGTATCTGGTAGTGAGGTCATGTCTATCTACTACATGTATCCTGATGTATCTGCTAGTGATGTCATGTCTATCTACTGCATGCATCCTGATGTCTCTGCTAGTGATGTCATGTATATCTACTGCATGCATCCTGATGTATCTGCTAGTGAGGTCATGCCTATCTACTGCATGTATCCTGATGTCTCTGCTAGTGATGTTGTGTCTATCTACTGCATGTATCCTGATGTATCTGCTAGTGAGGTCATGCCTATCTACTGCATGTATCCTGATGTCTCTGCTAGTGATGTTGTGTCTATCTACTGCATGTATCCTGATGTCTCTGCTAGTGATGTCATGTCTATCTACTGCATGTATCCTAATGTCTCTGATAGTGAGGTCATGTCTATTTCACTGTCTGTATCCTGATGTATCTGCTAGTGATGTCATGTCTATCTCACTGCATGTATCCTGATGTCTCTGCTAGTGATGTCATGTCTACCTACTGCATGTATCCTGATGTCTCTGCTAGTGATGTCATGTCTATCTCACTGCATGTATCCTGATGTCTCTGCTAGTGATGCCATGTCTATCTTATTGCATGTATCCTGATGTCTCTGCTAGTGATGCCATGTCTATCTCACTGCATGTATCCTGATGTATCTGCTAGTGAGGTCATGTCTATCTCACTGCATGTATCCTGATGTATCTGCTAGTGAGGTTATGTCTATCTCACTGCATGTATCCTGATGTCTCTGCTAGTGAGGTCATGTCTATTTCACTGCATGTATCCTGATGTATCTGCTAGTGAGGTCATGTCTATTTCACTGCATGTATCCTGATGTATCTGCTAGTGAGGTCATGTCTATCTCACTGCATGTATCCTGATGTTTCTGCTAGTGAGGTCATGTCTATTTCACTGCATGTATCCTGATGTATCTGCTAGTGATGTCATGTCTATCTACTGCATGCATCCTGATGCCTCTGCTAGTGATGTCATGTCTATCTCACTGCATGTATTCTGATGTCTCTGCTAGTGATGTCATGTCTATCTCACTGTATGTATTCTGATGTATCTGCTAGTGATCTCATGTCTATCTCACTGCATGTATCCTGATGTCTCTGCTAGTGATGTCATGTCTACCTCACTGCATGTATCCTGACATATCTGCTAGTGATGTCATGTCTACCTCACTGCATGTATCTTGATGTATCTGCTAGTGATGTCATGTCTATCTCACTGCATATATCCTGATGTCTCTGCTAGTGATGTCATGTCTATCTCACTGCATGCATTCTGATGTCTCTGCTAGTGATGTCATGTCTATCTCACTGCATGTATCCTAAAGTCTCTGCTAGTGATGTCATGTATATGTACTGTATGTATCCTGATGTCTCTTCTATTTCACCGCATGTATCATAATGTCTCTTATATCTCACTGCATGTATCCTGATGTCTCTTCTATCTCACTGCATATATCCTAATGTATTTTCTATCTCACTGCATGTATCCATTCCTAATGAATCTGTTTTTCATTGATGTTATTTTATTAAACTAGATACTGTCATTAGTGTCTCCCTTTGTGAAGTACATAGTTATTATCTTGAAGTACATACCATGATGGCATTATTTTACTGAGAATTTTTATGATACATATATTTTTTTTAACAGGGGAAACTGATGTCTTTGAAGAAACATGTAAGATATTCAGTGATTCAAATCATAAAATTATTTATTGAAGCTGGGTTGGGTACATCTCATGTCTTGTATTCTCTATGTTCTATCAAAGCACATTTCCTGATGTCTCTGCTAGTGGTGTCTCAGTCACTAAATGTATCCTGACGTCCCTGACGTCTCTGCTAGTGGTGTCTCAGTCACTAAATATATGCTGATGTCTCTGCTAGTGGTGTCTCAGTCACTAAATGTATCCTGATGTCTCTGCTAGTGATGTCTCAGTCACTAAATATATACTGATGTCTCTCCTAGTGGTGTCTCGGTCACTAAACGTATACTGATGTCTCTGCTAGAGGTGTCTCAGTCACTAAATGTATCCTGATGTTTCTGCTAGGTGTCTCAGTCACTAAATGTATCCTGATGTCTCTGCTAGTGGTGTCTCAGTCACTAAATGTATCCTGATGTCTCTGCTGGTGATGTCTCAGTCACTAAATGTATCCTGATGTCTCTGCTAGTGGTGTCTTAGTCACTAAATGTATCCTGATGTCTCTGATAGGGGTGTCTTAGTCACTAAATGCATCCTGATGTCTCTGATAGTGGTGTCTTAGTCACTAAATGTATCCTGATGTCTCTGATAGTGGTGTCTTAGTCACTAAATGTATCCTGATGTCTCTGCTAGGGATGTCTCAGTCACTAAATGTATCCTGATGTCTCTGCTAGTGATGTTTCAGTCACTAATATATCCTGATGTTTCTGCTAGTGGTGTCTCAGTCACTAAAGGTATCCTGATGTCTCTGCTAGTGATGTTTCAGTCACTAAATATATCCTGATGTCTCTGCTAGTGGTGTCTCAGTCACTAAATGTATCCTGATGTCTCTGCTAGTGATGTCTCAGTCACTAAATGTATCCTGGTGTCTCTGCTAGGGGTGTTTTAGTCACTAAATGTATCCTGATGTCTATGCTAGTGGTGTCTCAGTTACTAAATGTAACCTGATGTCTCTGCTAGTGGTGTCTCAGTTACTAAATGTAACCTGATTAGTCTGCTAGTGGTGTCTCAGTCACCAAATATATCCTGATGTCTCTGCTAGGGGTGACTCAGTCACTAAATGTATCCTGATGTCTCTGCTAGTGATGTCTCAGTCACTAAATGTATCCTGATGTCTCTGCCAGTGGTGTCTCAGTCACTAAATGTATCCTGATGTCTCTGCTAGTGGGTTCTCAGTTACTAAATGTAACCTGATGTCTCTGCTAGTGGTGTTTCAGTCACTAAATGTATCCTGATGTCTCTGCTAGTGGTGTCTCAGTTACTAAATGTAACCTGATGTCTCTGCTAGTGGTGTCTTAGTCACTAAATGTATCCTGATGTCTCTGCTAGGGGTGTCTCAGTCACTAAATGTATCCTGATGTCTCTGCTAGTGGTGTCTCAGTCACTAAATGTATCCTGATGTCTCTGCTAGTAATGTCTCAGTCATTAAATGTATCCTGATGTCTCTGCTAGTGATGTCTCAGTCACTAAAGGTATCCTGATGTCTCTGCTAGTGGTGTCTTAGTCACTAAATGTATTCTGATGTATCTGCTAGTGAAGTCTCAGTCACTAAATGTATCCTGATGTCTCTGCTAGTGGTGTGTCAGTCACTAAATGTATTCCAATTGCATTTAAATATATATGTTATATTACTTAAGATTTTATCCTTTAAGGTATATTATATATAAACTGTGATTTTTGTAAAAGGGATGTTTATCGTTTTTCAGGTGAAAACTAATGCACATCTGTAATCTAACAAAAAGCATTCAAAGAAAAAATAAGTAAATTGATTTGTATTTTCAAAACCGTTACTCTAAATATAGGAGAGGATTGCTGTGTCACTTAATAAGTATATAAGCTTTACTTGTTTTTGGCAAGTCCTGATCCCATAAAAAACAAAAACCTTTTTTTGTGCTGTTGCTGGCTTGTAGCACTTGCACTAGCTGCTACTAAATCTTCATTTAAGTTTGTGCTCCTCTGCTGCCTTGAAGATGTTTCAAATAGAAAATAAACAGAAGAATAGATTTTCATTAAACTAATTCTGAAAGTCCTCCATAATGAATATCAGACAAAACTTTTTTTTTTTTTTTTGGGGGGGGGGGCATGACGAATAATTTGTCTGAAACAAACTTCAGGTCTGTGCACATGTCTGCTTTCTGTTCTAAATTATTTTAATGTGCGTGTGCTTATGTTCCCCTTTTCTCAACTATAATATCATATGTAAATCAGAGCAGCTCACAGTCAGCAATGAATATTAGAGCAGAAAAGTGGAGAGAAAAATACAGAGAACAATACATGTAAAAAACAACAATTCCTTCGTTTTTTTCCCCTTCTACTAATAATCAGAAAAAATCCTTTACCTCTTATTCTATAAACCAACCCACAGTACAGAATAGTGGGATAAATAAATATCTTCACTAGCCTATAACATAACTTAGAAACAATATTCCATAAACGGGATGTGGGATGAAAGCCACTTTACTGGGTTTTTCCAGGTTTTTTACCCAGACTTGCTAGCTTTATGTCCTCATAAACCAAGTCTAAATCCCACCATAAAGGATACAACAGAAATATGGAGTTGTCCTTAGCTATGATAGAATTATTCGTTTAGTACCAGCGATCACAATGCAAACACAGCTGTTATAGGCATATATGACAAGACCAACCTGGCACAGTTATTATGCGGAATAAAATAAAAGCCTCTTCACTGGGAATGTAGCTTCCTTTTTACACTACAGTGTACAATTTGCTCAACAGACCAGAAACTGCATTTGCTTTTACCCAGACTTGTGGGCAATATGTTCCTTTCCATACATTTTCATATATTCAACAAAATCATGCTTCATCAATAAATAGAGTGGGATTGCAATCCAGTACCTTATACCACCACGCAACTTATATACCATAAAGACAGGGGAGTTCTGTGAGCTAGACAGGGGAATACATTGTGCTAAACAGGGGAATACATTGTGCTAGACAGGGGAATACATTGTGCTAGACAGGGGAATACATTGTGCTAGACAGGGGAATACATTGTGCTAGACAGGGGAATACATTGTGCTAGACAAGGGAGTTCATTGAGCTAGACAAGGGAGTTCATTGAGCTAGACAAGGGAGTTTGTTGAGCTAGACAAATGGAGCTACTGGTGCTAGACTGAGGGGCTTTTTATTTTAGACAGTGGCATTCCTTATGCTAGGAAGTTCCTTGTGTTAGACAGAGGTGTTCCTTGTGCTAGACAGAGGTGTTCCTTGTGCTAGACAGAGCTGTTCCTTGTGCTAGACAGAGGTGTTCCTTGTGCTAGACAGAGCTGTTCCTTGTGCTAGATAGAGGTGTTCCTTGTGCTCGACAGAGGCGTTCCTTGTGCCAGACAGGTTTTCCTTGTGCTAGACAGAGGTGTTCCTTGTGCCAGACAGGCGTTCCTTGTGCTAGACAGAGGTGTTCCATGTGCTAGACAGTGTGTTCCTTGTGCTAGACAGTGTCTTCCTTGTGCTAGACAGAGGCGTTCCTTGTGCTAGATAGAGGTGTTCCTTGTGCTAGACAGAGGTGTTCCTTGTACTAGACTGAGGCGTTCCTTGTGCTAGACAGAGACAGAGGTGTTCCTTGTGCTAGACAGAGGTGTTCCTTGTGCTAGACAGAGGTGTTCCTTGTGCTAGACAGAGGCGTTCCTTGTGCTAGACAGAGGTGTTCCTTGTGCTAGACAGAGGCGTTCCTTGTGCTAGACAGAGGCGTTCCTTGTGCTAGACTGAGGTGTTCCTTGTACTAGACTGAGGCGTTCCTTGTGCTAGACAGAGACAGAGGTGTTCCTTGTGCTAGACAGAGGTGTTCCTTGTGCTAGACAGAGGTGTTCCCTGTGCTAGACAGAGGTGTTCCTTGTGCTACACAGGGGTATTCCTTGTGCTAGACAGAGGTGTTCCTTGTGCTAGACAGAGGGGTTCCTTGTGCTAGACAGAGGTGTTCCTTGTGCTAGACAGAGGTGTTCCTTCTGCTAGACAGAGGTGTTCCTTGTGCTAGACAAAGGTGTTCCTTGTGCTAGACAGGGGTGTTCCTTGTGCTAGACAGAGGTGTTCCTTGTGTTAGACAGGGGTGTTCCTTGTGCTAGACGGAGGTGTTCCTTGCGCTAGACAGAGGTGTTCCTTGTGCTAGACAGAGGTGTTCCTTGTGCTAGACAGAGGTGTTCCTTGTGATAGACAGAGGTGTTCCTTGTGCTAGACAGAGGTGTTCCTTGTGATAGACAGAGGTGTTCCTTGTGCTAGACAGGGATGTTCCTTGTGCTAGACAGTGTGTTCCTTGTGCTAGACAGGGGTGTTCCTTGTGCTAGACAGAGGTGTTCCTTGTGCTAGACAGAGGTGTTCCTTGTGCTAGACAGTGTGTTCCTTGTGCTAGACAGGGGTGTTCCTTGTGCTAGACAGGGGTGTTCCTTGTGCTAGACAGAGGTGTTCCTTGTGCTAGACAGGGGTGTTCCTTGTGCTAGACAGTGTGTTCCTTGTGCTAGACAGGGGTGTTCCTTGTGCTAGACAGAGGTGTTCCTTGTGCTAGACAAGGGTGTTCCTTGTGCTATCCAATGAAAAAATGTTGTCAGGAGCACCAAAAGTAAATTGAAAAGACTTGCTTTATTATTTTTGTGAATAAAACAAAACAAAAAGGGTTAACTAACCCCCAGGGTAAGAGTGAAAATAACCTTAGAAACACAGAAAACAAAAAGGCTGACCGGTTTCGGCGTCTGCCTTAATCCTAGCCTGCTTAAAAATTGTATGTGAGATTCAAGTTTAAAAACCCACCTCTGTGATTCAATTGGTTAGGGTGTACACACCCATGTCTTGTTTCACCAATGATAACTTTCTATGGTCATTGTAGATTAGAGTAAACACCTTAGTTCCCTAGACAACTAGAAAGCTAACGTGTATACTTCTGATTGCACAGTGAAAAAGTATAGGCACTAAACGCTCTGCTGTGTAAAAAATAAAATAAAAAGACCTTTACACCAAATTCTGTATTATAATGTGCATTTTTATGTTACTAAAGATCGCTGTGTCTGTTCTCTGCTTGTATCAATTTCTTCACAATTGCTGCCTCTCTAGTTTTAAGTAAACAGCATTTTTTTTTTTTTTGGTGCTAAAGATCGCTGTGTCTGTTCTCTGCTTGTATCAATTTCATCATAATTACTGCCTCTCTAGTTTTTAGTGAACAGGATACTTGTTACGAGTGATCAGAAAATGATCAATTAATGGGGCTAAATGGTGCCGTGTCTACAGCTGCTACAACTCACAAAGTTTCACCCTGCCTCTCTGGCTCTGGCCAGGCTGTAGATATCTCTATTTGGAGTTTTTTTTTTTTTATTCCTCAGGGACACTGCCGAACTGTCTCGTAAAGGCTTGTTTACATGCCTGACAGCAGAACCTAGACCACTCCCTCCTCCTTCTCGACCAATGGAGAATTCGTTGCTCTCACGGATCATTGGGATATGTGCTGTGTGACGTGAAGGGGGAGGAGGGGGGGTGTCAGGTATTCCTGTCATGTGTATATGTTTTACTGAGACGCATTGCTAGTTATTCTAGCTTATATTACGAGTGCTTATTCACTTGTTGCCACACCTGCCTGCTCTATAAAGAAATTCAAACATTTTGAGATTAAGGTATACAAAACTGGATACGGGCTTAATCTTATCAGTACATCACATTACTATTCTGAATTGACTTATTATTGCATGATCACTAGGCTGCCTTTAAGGATTACAAATACACTGCCTGCCAGACCCACTTATTTGCTCTGCAATTTGCTAATACACTATAGCCCGCAATTTTGGTCAGCAACAGATATTAATCTGCAGGTATTAGGATGATCAGAACATGATATGTTTTTTATCATCTCTGTGCATTACATATCTATATTAACCTCTTATTACCTCATCACTGTGTGATGTATTGCTGACTGAAAATATATATTACCTATGCTTGGTCCTGACTTGTGTACTCAATAACAAACCATTTTGGCATGGCTGTAACTTTGTAATTATAACGTAAACTTGTTAGGGGTTCTGTTTATCTTATATTCTCGTGTTAGCCTATGACTTAATTCAGTGTACTATTGGATATACGAATCTATAGGGATGTGATAATTACATTAATGTCTTCGTATTATTGAGTGATAGAATATTTCAAAACCTTAAAGACTTTTATAAGCTGTAATTACAACATGAACTCTTTTAAGGGTTCTATTTATATTGCATTCTCATATTTGGCCTGTAACCTAATTTATTGTGGTGTTGGGTATACAGATCTATAGGGATATGATAATTCCATTGATGTATTCATTATAGTGGGTGATGGAGTATCATAAAAACTTTTATAAGCATTAAGTAATTAATGGAACGATGGAAATTACTATATGTTGAATTACCAAAAGTTAATGAGGTCAAATTCTGAGTTCAGACCTTCTGGAATCCTGGTTTTTAGCCGGAAAATCCAGAAGACCTCTCTCTCTCCCATTTTACGGGTGCTATCTTCTCCTCTGTTTTGTATGGGGACCCTCTCAATTATGGTCCATGTAAAGAACCTTGTGTCCTTTTGATGTAGAACTGAGAAGTGGTTAATCAGGGGTGTTGTTAATATCCCTGCTTTTATGTCTGCTAGGTGTTCTTTTATTCTAACTCTTGCCTCCCTGGTCGTTAGACCTACATATTGGAGGGCACAATGCGTGCAAGATATTAGATATACCACGAAATTTGACCGACAGTTTAAACATAGGCTCTTTTGGAAGGTTTCACCTGTGACCAGGGATCTAAATGTTTCTCCTACCGTCACCCTTTCACAGGCTTTGCAGGGAAGGTAATTGCACCTGAATGTTCCTAGTGTGTTCCTTGTGCTAGACAGGGGTGTTCCTTGTGCTAGACAGGGGTGTTCCTTGTGCTAGACAGGGGTGTTCCTTGTGCTAGACAGTGGTGTTCCTTGTGCTAGACAGAGGTGTTCCTTGTGCTAGACAGAGGTGTTCCTTGTTTTTCCTGTTTTTCTAAATTTTCTCAATAAATACACTTTTCATGCCTGCAGTCATTCATCAAACCCATAAATTACATATATTCTGACCAATTAACTTTGTTTGATTATTATTATTTTTTTAACAGATTACACCGGTGCCCCAGAAAAACAAGGTGATAAAGGTGAGATATTCAGATATTGCAACATAAAACTAACCTTAGAGAAAGTTTCTTTTGGCTGGATTGGTTATTGCTTTATATGCTGCCATAGCTTGTCTCTGCTAATTTGTGTAGCTTGATATCTCTGCATGTGTCTCTGCTACTGTTGCATTATGTTCTGCTTCTATCTCTGTTACTATGTGTAACCTGATGTCTCTGCTAGTATATCTCTGTCACTGTGTGTAACCTGATGGCTCTGCTAGTATATCTCTCTCTGTTACTATGTGTAACCTGATGTCTCTGCTAGTATATCTCTGTTTCTATGTGTAACCTGATATATCTGCTAGTATATCTCTGCCACTCTGTGTAACCTGATGTCTCTGCTAGTATATCTCTGTTATTATGTGTAACCTGATGTCTCTGCTAGTATATATCTGTCACTGGGTGTAACCTGATGTCTCTGCTAGTATATCTCTGTCACTATGTGTAATCTGATGTCTTTGCTAGTATATCTCTGTCACTGTGTGTAACCTGATATCTCTGCTGGTATATATCTGTCAATGTGTGTAACCTGATGTCTTTGCTAGTATATCTCTGTCAGTGTGTGTAACCTGATATCTTTGTCACTGTATGTAACCTGATGTCTATGCAAGTATGTCTCTTTCACAGTGTGTAACCTAATGTCTCTGTTAGTATATCTCTGTCACTGGGTGTAACTTGATGTCTCTGCTAGTATATCTCTGTCACTGGGTGTAACCTGATGTCTCTACTAGTATATCTCTGTCACTGGGTGTAACCTGATGTCTCTGCTAGTATATCTCTGTCACTGTATGTAACCTGATGTCTCTGCTAGTATATCTATGTTACTGTATGTAACCTGATGTCTCTGCTAGTATATCTATGTTACTGTATGTAACCTGATGTCTCTGCTAGTATATCTCTGTCACTGTATGTAACCGGATGTATCTGCTAGTATATCTCTTTCACTGTGTGTAACCTGATGTCTCTGCTAGTATATCTCTGCCACTGTGTGTAACCTGATGTCTCTGCTAGTATATCTCTGCCACTGGGTGTAACCTGATGTCTCTGCTAGTATATCTCTGTCACTGGGTGAAACCTGATGTCTCTGCTAGTATATCTCTGTCACTAGGTATAACCTGATGTCTCTGCTTGTATATCTCTGTCACTCTGTGTAACCTGATGTATCTGCTAGTATATCTCTGCCACTATGTGTAACCTGATATCTCTGCTTGTATATATCTGTCACTGGGTGTAACCTGATGTCTCTGCTAGTATATCTCTGTCACTCTGTGTAACCTGATGTCTCTGCTAGTATATCTCTGTCACTATGTGTAACCTGATGTCTCTGCTAGTACATCTCTGTCACTATGTGTAACCTAAAGTCTTTGCTTGTATATCTCTTTCACTATGTGTAACCTGAAGTCTTTGCTTGTATATCTCTGTCACTGGATGAGAAAACAAACTAGACACACACACACTGATGTCTCCCAATTTATAGTCAATACTCTTTCAAATATCATCCCATGATGAGGCTGTTGTCAGTTAATTATTTCTATTGCAATTAATATAATCTGATATGTCTTCACGTGTTCACCAAGTCTGTAGATGTAATATAATCATATTGCTTACTTTTTTTTTTTTTATGACAGGGGAACCTGGTGCTAGAGGAAACCAAGGTGAAAAAGGTGAGATATACAGAGATTTATGAAATAAATTAATCTCAGAATTTTTGGGAGATGGATTGGCAAAGTCATACTTAATCAATGATAATTTGTGTTGTTCTCTCAGAGCACATATTCTATTGTCTCTACTAGTGTAGTCCACAGGCTCTCACTGCATGTAGCTTGTTGCCTCTGTTAGTGTAGTCCACATGTTCTTGCTGCATGTATCTTGTTGCCTCTGCTAGTGTAGTCCAGACATTCTCACTGCATGTATCTTGATTTCTCTGCCAGTGTAGTCCAGGCATTCTCACTGCATGTATCTTGATGTCTCTGCTAGTGCAGTCCACAAGCTCTCACTGCATGTATCTCATAGTCTCTGCTAGTGTAGTCCAGATGTTCTCATTGCATGTATCTTGTTGTCTGTGCTAGTGTAGTCTACACACTCCCTCTGCATGTATCTTGTTGTCTCTGCTAGTGTAGTCCACATGCTCTAAGTGTATCTTGTTGCCTTTGCTAGTGTAGTCCATTCGCTCTCACTGCATGTATCTTGTTGTCTCTGCTAGTGTAGTCTATTCGCTCTCACTGCATGTATCTTGTTGTCTCTGCTAGTGTAGTCCAGGCATTCCCACTGCATGTATCTTGTTGTCTCTGCTAGTGTAGTCCAGGCATTCTCACTGCATGTATCTTGATGTCTCTGCTAGTGTAGTCCACATGCTCTCACTGCATGTATCTTATATTCTCTGCTAGTGTAGTCCAGGCATTCTCAGTGCATGTATCTTGTTGTCTCTGTTAGTTTAGTCCACACACTCCCTCTGCATGTATCTTGTTGTCTCTGCTAGTGTAGTCCACACGCTCTAAGTGTATGTATCTTGTTGCCTCTGCTAGTTTGGTTCATGAGCTCTCACTGCATGTATCTTGTTGTCTCTGCTAGTTTAGTCCATGCATTCTCACTGCATGTAACTTGTTGTCTCTGCTAGTGTAGTCCAGGCATTCTCACTGCATGTATCTTGATGTCTCTGCTAGTGCAGTCCACGTGCTCTCACTGCATGTATCTTGTTGTCTCTGCTAGTGTAGTCCACTCACTCTCACTGCATGTATCTTGTCTCTGCTAGTGTAGTCCACATGCTCTCATTGCATGTATCTTGTTGTGTCTGCTAGTAGAGTCCTGGCATCTCAGAGCATGTATCTTGTTGTCTCTGCTAGTGTAGTCCATGTGCTCTCACTGCATGTATTTTCTTGTCTCTGCTAGTGTAGTCCATGTGCTCTCACTGCATGTATGTTGTTGTCGCTGCTAGTGTAGTCAAAGCCTTCTTAGTGCATGTATATTGTTGTCTCTGCTAGTGTAGTCCATGCGCTCTCACTGCATTTATCTTGTTGTCTCTGCTAGTGTAGTCCAGGCATTCTAAATGCATGTATCTTGTTGTCCCTACTAATGTAGTCCACACACTCTCGCTGCATGTATCTTGTTGCCTCTGCTAGTGTAGTCCAGGTGCTCTTACTGCATGTATATTGTTGTCTCTGATAGTGTTGTCCAGATCCTCTCACTGCATGTATCTTGTTGTCTCTGCTAGTGTAGTCAAGGGGCTCTCACTGCATGTATCTTGAAGTCTCTGATAGTGTTGTCCATGCACTTTTACTGCATGTATCTTGTTTCTGCTATTGTAGTCCCTGCACTAGTTGTGTCTGCTAGTGTAGTCCAGGTGTTCTCAGTGCATGTATCTTGTTGTCTCTGCTAGTATAGTCCAGGTGCTCTCACTGCATGTATCTTGTTGTCTCTGCTAGTGTAGTTCAGGCATTCTCACTGCATGTATCTTGATGTATCTGCTAGTGTAGTCCATGTGCTCTCACTGCATGTATCTCATAGTCTCTGCTAGTGTAGTCCAGGCATTCTCACTGCATGTATCTTGTTTTCTCTGTTAGTTTAGTCCACACACTCCCTCTGCATGTATCTTGTTGTCTCTGCTAGTGTAGTCCACATGCTCTAAGTGTATGTATCTTGTTGCCTCTGCTAGTTTAGTTCATGAGCTCTCACTGCATGTATATTGTTGTCTCTGCTAGTGTAGTCCATGCATTCTCCCTGCATGTAACTTGTTGTCTCTGCTAGTGTAGTCCAGGCATTCTCACTGCATGTATCTTGATATCTCTGCTAGTGCAGTCCACGTGCTCTCACTGCATGTATCTTGTTATCTCTGCTAGTGTAGTCCAATCACTCTCACTGCATGTATCTTGTCTCTGCTAGTGTAGTCCACATGCTCTCATTGCATATATCTTGTTGTGTCTGCTAGTAGAGTCCAGGCATCTCAGAGCATGTATCTTGTTGTCTCTGCTAGTGTAGTCCATGTGCTCTCACTGCATGTATTTTCTTGTCTCTGCTAGTGTAGTCCACATGCTCTCACTGCATGTATGTTGTTGTCGCTGCTAGTGTAGTCAAGGCCTTCTTAGTGCATGTATCTTGTTGTCTCTGCTAGTGTAGTCCACGCGCTCTCACTGCATGTATCTTGTTGTCTCTGCTAGTATAGTCCAGGC
This sequence comes from Bombina bombina, assembly GCF_027579735.1. NCBI lineage: Eukaryota > Metazoa > Chordata > Amphibia > Anura > Bombinatoridae > Bombina > Bombina bombina. Next base: position 39,420,895 of record NC_069510.1, read on the forward strand.
ATTCTAAATGCATATATCTTGTTGTCCCTACTAGAGTAGTCCACACACTCTCGCTACATGTATCTTGTTGCCTCTGCTAGTGTAGTCCAGGTGCTCTTACTGCATGTATATTGTTGTCTCTGATACTGTTGTCCAGATCCTCTCACTGCATGTATCTTGTTGTCTCTGCTAGTGTAGTCAAGGTGCTCTCACTGCATGTATCTTGAAGTCTCTGATAGTGTTGTCCATGCACTTTTACTGCATGTATCTTGTTTCTGCTATTGTAGTCCCTGCACTAGTTGTGTCTGCTAGTGTAGTCCAGGTGTTCTCAGTGCATGTATCTTGTTGTCTCTGCTAGTATAGTCCAGGTGCTCTCACTGCATGTATCTTGTTGTCTCTGCTAGTGTAGTCCAGGCATTCTCCCTGCATGTATCTTGATGTATCTGCTAGTGTAGTCCACGTGCTCTCACTGCATGTATCTCATAGTCTCTGCTAGTGTAGTCCAGGCATTCTCAGTGCATGTATCTTGTTGTCTCTGTTAGTTTAGTCCACACACTCCCTCTGCATGTATCTTGTTGTCTCTGCTAGTGTAGTCCACACGCTCTAAGTGTATGTATCTTGTTGCCTCTGCTAGTTTAGTTCATGAGCTCTCACTGCATGTATCTTGTTGTCTCTGCTAGTGTAGTCCATGCATTCTCACTGCATGTAACTTGTTGTCTCTGCTAGTGTAGTCCAGGTGATCTCACTGCATGTATCCTGATGCCTCTGCTAGTGTTATCCAGGTGTTCTCACTGCATGTATCCTAATGCCTCTGTTAGTATAGTCCAGGAGCTATCACAGCATGTATTCTGATGTTAATGTAAGTGTAGTCCAGACCACCTCACTGCATGTATCCTGATATATCTGCTAGTGTATTCCAGGCGCTATTAAAGCATTTATTTTGTTGTCTCTACTAGTGTAGTCCAGACCATCTCACTGCATGCATCCTGATGTCTTTGCTAATGTAGTCCAGGTGCACTCATTGCTTGTATCGTGATGCCTTTGCTAGTGTGGTGCAGGAACAATCACAGCACTCTTACTGCAAGTATACCAGTGTCTCTGTTACTGTATGCCTGGTACTCTCACTGCAAGTATCTCAATACCTCTGGCAGTGTCGTGCAGGCATGATCACTGCATTTATATTAATGTCTCTGAAACTATTGTCCAGAAGGTCTCATTGCATGTGCACTGATGCATGCATGTTGAATGATGTTGCTCATAGTATTGTTTTGGGAAACACATTGCATGTATCTTGATGTCTCTGATAGTGTTTTAGTATTATTTAAACTGTCTTACTATGTGTATCCTGATGTCTCCAATACTTTTGCCCAGACACTTTCACTGCATTTACTCTGATGTCTCTGATAATGTTGTAATTACACTTTCACTGCATGTATCCTGATGCCTCTGTGTATGTTATTTATTATTTCAGTCTTAGATAGTAAACTAGAGGCTGTCACTCATGTATATAACAATAGATTCCATATGGAATTAACTACCATGATGTCTTTGCCAGGTATTCCAAACTATCTAAAAGCACAACTCTGATTTGTGAGCATGTATTCACCTATAAATAACAATGAGATTACCTGTTATTGATCATTATTTATTTTAAGGTGAAACTGGTGCCAAAGGAAAACAAGGTGAAAAAGGTGAGACCCAGAGATTCACAACATAAAGTTAATCCAGGGGGTGGATTTCTTGTATTTTAGTTTACAAGATCCATAGTTTAAAAGTGTAATATAATATATATTTTTAATCCAGGAAACAAACTTGCTTATTGATATGGAAATGGGATCAGAGCAAACATTTATTTTTCTTTTAAGAGGTAATAACTGTTGGATAATCCGAATTAGCTCTTAAAGACAACTGAGTTTTGTACATTTTTATTTGTTGAACAGGTGATACTGGAGTCATAGGAATACAAGGTGAAAAAGGTGAAGTATTTTTAGACAATTACATCATAAAATAAACCTGTAGAAAGTTATTTTTTTATAGCAGTTACTTTTCAGTCCATCCAGATGATAATATTCTACTTAATATATTATCCAATAGAATTATCGAAAGTTGTATATTTAATGTCTCTAATTTATTTTTAGTTATTGAACATTTAAGGTACATATTGTAACTACCAATTTTGTGAGTTGCAAAAGAGGAGGTTGCAACTCACAGAAAAAAAATTATTTTCCCCTGGTTAAATCACTGTGTTACTGTTATTGCCGTTCATGCTACATTCATTTCAACTTTAATATATCTAATTTCTATCAGAATGACACACATACTGAGTTAAAATCACTTAAGTTGAACAGTTAAACTGGAAGGAATAATAGGGGAATATCCCCAAGGCTGGAAATAAAGCTATCTGTGACCTGAGCGGCTAAACTCCTTCTATAGCGGGAGTTGTATTATTTTTGCCCTGTTATAAATATATTTTCTGACAATGCAAAGGTTAAAATTAACCAAACAAAATATTTTAGGGTAAGTAAATCCCTCATAATACAGAAGGTATGCGCTGCTGTCAACTAGATAAGGGGATAGCCTCTAATCCAGAATATAAATTTTAACTGTTATCAACAAGCTCATTAAAAATGGATAGACACAGCTCTCCACAAAGACCCCTGACGCGCGTTTCACATAAAGCTTCTTCAGAGGGTGTGCAACGGTTTAGAATCCTTGGATTTAAAGGTCTGCAAATCCCTCCTCCTGTTTTTTATTGGCGTTTTTTTGGTAGGTGATTGGTTGTCAGATCATTCAATCAAATAAAGATATCCATCGTCTGATCGATGACGATTTAACATCCATTTCCATAGTCTCCGGCAATGAAAATCTCACTAAGGCAGCAAGCAAATATATACAGTTGCAAGAAAAAGTATGTGAACCCTTTGGAATGATATGGATTTCTGCACAAATTGGTCATAAAATGTGATCTGATCATCATCTAAGTCACAACAATAGACAATCACAGTCTGTTTAAACTAATAACACACAAAGAATGAAATGTTGCCATGTTTTTATTGAACACACCATGTAAACATTCACAGTGCAGGTGGAATAAGTATGTGAACCCTTGGATTTAATAACTGGTTGAACCTCCTTTGGCAGCAATAACTTCAACCAAATGTTTCCTGTAGTTGCAGATCAGATGTGCACAATGGTCAGGAGTAATTCTTGACCATTCCTCTTTACAGAACTGTTTCAGTTCAGCAATATTCTTGGGATGTCTGGTGTGAATCGCTTTCTTGAGGTCATGCCACAGCATCTCAATCGGGTTGAGGTCAGGACTCTGACTGGGCCACTTCAGAAGGCGTATTTTCTTCTGTTTAAGCAATTCTGTTGTTGATTTACTTCTATGCTTTGGGTCATTGTCCTGTTGCAACACCCATCTTCTGTTGAGCTTCAGCTAGTAGACAGATGGCCTTAAGTTCTCTTGCAAAATGTCTTGATAGACTTGGGAATTAATTTTTCCTTTGATGATAGCAATCCGTCCAGGCCCTGACGCAGCAAAGCAGCCCCAAACCATGATGCCCCCACCATCATACTTCGCAGTTGGGATGAGGTTGATGTTGGTGATTGATGTAGGTGTGCTGTGCCTCTTTTTCGCCACATATAGTGTTGTGTGTTTCTTCCAAACAAATCAACTTTGGTTTCATCTGTCCACAGAATATTTTGCCAGTACTGCTGTGGAACATCCAGGTGCTCTTGTGCAAACTGTAAACCTACAGCAATGTTTTGTTTGGACAGCAGTGGCTTCCTCTGTGGTATCCTCCCATGAAATCCATTCTTGTTTAGTGTTTTACGTATTGTAGATTCGCTAACAGGAATGTTAGCATTTGCCAGTGACTTTTGTAAGTCTTTAGCTGACACTCTAGGATCCTTCTTCACCTCATTGAGCAGTCTGTGCTGTGCTCTTGCAGTCATCTTTACAGGATGGCCACTTCTAGGGAGAGTAGCAGCAGTGCTGAACTTTCTCCATTTATAGACAATTTGTCTTACCGTGGACTGATGAACAGCAAGGCTTTTGGAGATACTTTTATAACCCTTTCCAGCTTTATGCAAGTCAACAATTCTTAATCGTAGGTCTTCTGAGAGCTCTTTTGTGCAAGGCATCATTCACATCAGGCAATGCTTCTGGTGAAAAGCAAACCCAGAACTGGTGTGTGTTTTTTATAGGGCAGGGCAGCTGTAACCAACACCTCCAATCTCATCTCATTGGTTGGACTCCAGTTGGCTGACATCTCACTCCAAATAGCTCTTGGAGATGTCATTAGTCTAGGGGTTCACATACTTTTTCCACCTGCACTGTGAATGTTTACATGGTGTGTTCAATAAAAACATGGCAACATTTCATTCTTTGTGTGTTATTAGTTCAAGCAGACTGTGATTGTCTATTGTTGTGACTTAGATGATGATCAGATCACATTTTATGACCAATTTGTGCAGAAATCCATATTATTCCAAAGGGTTCACATACTTTTTCTTGCAACTGTAGATCTCAGACTGAGAGAATATCTAACTAGCCTACAATCTTATATTTGTGACACCATGGAAATCTTACAAGTACTCAGGAATCTACAAATATCAGACAACACCTGGTTGGTAACCATGGATGTAGAGTCACTGTACACCAGCATTTGAGATTCTGATGGTATTGAAGCGGTACAGTACTATCTATCCACTAACTCAAGTAACAACCAAGAACATAATTCCTTCATTATCCAACTGTTAAGATTTGTATTGACTCACAATATTTTCACCTTCAAAGACCAATACTACCTGCAAATCCAAAAAACAGCAATGGACACAGCGTGTGCCCCAACATATGCCAATTTGTTCCTTGGATTATGGGAAGCTAAACATTTATTTACATCTGATATGGAAATATTTACTGATCTAATACCATTGTGGGTCAGGTACATTGATGATGTCCTGTTCATATGGGAAGGCAGAAGAGAAAAATTAGATAACTTCATTTCTGAGCTGAATACCAAGGCTAAAAACATCAGATTAACATATCACGTGAACTTAACAACAATTTATTTTCTGGATTTACCATTACCAAAGATCAGACAGGTATGATTAGTACCAATATGTATTGCAAACCAACAGCGACTAACACACTGCTACATAGCACAAGTGCCCATCCTCAAAGTACAAGAGCCATACCACATGGAGAATTTTCAAGATTGCAATGAAATTATTCCAGTAAACAAATTTATTTACAGGAAAGCCATGCACTAACAGAAAGACTTTGTCACGCTCGACCGCCGGGGAGCTCCGGTGGTCCTCCTTGCGTGCTTTTGTCTCCATGGCGACGTCTAGCTTGGCTTTGCTGTTCCTTCAGCTGACGTCACAATTTGGCTTCATAGCCCGGGCTTCCGAATTCTGTGGTGCCCGTTTGTTTGTTTCCTTCGTGGCTCCTGTGTGAAGTGTTCTGTATTGATCCTCAAGCTGCCGGATTACATGTTGCCAAACTCTGCAAGTACTGACTACTCTGTGTTAACCCTCAAACTGCCTGATTACCTGTTGCCAAACTTCTGCAAGTACTGACTACTCTGTGTTAACCCTCAAACTGCCTGATTACCTGTTGCCAAACTCTGCAAGTACTGACTACTATGTGTTAACCCTCAAACTGCCTGATTACCTGTCGCCAAACTCTGCAAGTACTGACTACTATGTGTTAACCCTCAAACTGCCTGATTACCTGTTGCCAAACTCTGCAAGTACTGACTACTCTGTGTTAACCCTCAAACTGCCTGATTACCTGTTGCCAAACTCTGCAAGTACTGACTACTCTGTGTGAACCCACAAACTGCTTGATAACTTGTTGCCAAATTCTGCAAGTAGTGTCTACGCTGTGTTTAACCCTTCTTCTGTCTGAGTATAAGTTCTCTACCCCTGCATTCCTGGATCTGTAAAGGACTATTCCTGAACTACCTGAATACAGCTCCTTATAAAGAAGTCTATCCGGTTGATATCTAGCATTCCTTTTCTCTTCCTGTAGACTCAGACCAACACTGCTCCATATTGTGAGTACCTTGTTTTTTAGAAGTTGTCATGGGGTCATGTCCTGGATTAAACTCAGAGTGCTAGGGTGTTGTTTAAGTTCGCCCTAGCATTTGGGTCTTCTTCTGTACATTTCCTAACCTGACATACTTGTACAAAGGGGCTACAGTAAAAGGATGATCAAAAGAGCCAACATGAAAGCATTACAACTAAATAAAGACACATTGTTGCAGCCCAAATTTAAAGAGACAGAAGAACAATACCCAAGACTGATAACAACTTATAACACCCAACTGTATCAGATAAGAAGGATAATTAATGAAAATTGGCCCATTTTACAAAGTGACCCAATCCTTGCCAAACAGATCGGTACAAAAATGGCAGTAGGATATAAAAGACCTAGAAAACAGAATAATTATTTAGTACAGAACCATTATGTCCACATCCCTAAAAAAGCAGACCCAGGAATGTATTCATGCGGCACCTGTTTTTCCTGTCAATATGTAAATAAAATTAAAAGAAATTGCTGACAAAACAGGTAAAATACACAAACTTAACCAACACTATACATGCAGATCTTCAGGGGTTATATATACATTGAAATGCACTTGTCCCGGAGTCTATGTAGGAATCACGAAAAGGGAAGCACAAACACAAATTTTAAAACATGCCAATAACATCAGAAATGTAGATAAAGATGAAAGAAATGGTAAAACAATTACCACTGTATCTAAGCATTCCCAACAACATCATCATAGCTCACCTAAATATTTAAAGGGACAGTCTAGGCCAAAATAAACTTTCATGATTCAGATAGAGCATGTAATTTTAAACAATTTTACCATTTACTTTTATCACCAATTTTGCTTTGTTCTCTTGGTATTCTTAGTTGAAAGCTTAACCTAGGAGGTTCATATGCTAATTTCTTAGACCTTGAAGCCCACCTCTTTCAGATTGCATTTTAACAGTTTTTCACCTCTAGAGGGTGTTAGTTCACATATTTCATATAGATAACACTGTGCTCGTGCACGTGAAGTAATCTGGGAGCAGGCACTGATTGGCTAGACGGCAAGTCTGTCAAAAGAACTGAAAAAAGGGGCAGTTTGCAGAGGCTTAGATACAAGATAATCACAGAGGTTAAATGTATATTAATATAACTGTGTTGGTTATGCAAAACTGGGAAATGGGTAATAAAGGGATTATCTATCTTTTAAAACAATAAAAATTCTGGTGTAGACTCTCCCTTTAACATATTTAGTAATCCAAAAAGTGCATGTGGGCATAAGAGGTGGCAACATTGAAAAATTACTTCTCCAAGCAGAATGCAAGTGGATATACCTACTAAATGCAGTCAAACAACTATTCCGTATATCTGTAAAAATTACACTTAGGGGCATATTTATCAAGCTCCGTATGGAGCAGGATGCCCTGTGTTTCCGGCGAGCCTAAAGACCGCTGCTCCATAACCTGTCCGCCTGCTCTGAGGAAGCGGACAGAAATCAACCCGATCGAATACGATCGGGTTGATTGACACCCCCTGCTAGCGGCCGATTGGCCACAAATCTGCAGGGGGTGGTATTGCACCAGCAGTTCAAATGCTGTCGGCATTTATCAATGTGCAGCGGACATGATACGCTACATTGTATCATGTCCGCTCGCACTATAATAGAACAAATCACATCACATTTTTTAGTCACTTATTTAATTCCTTCACCTTTATATAATATGCTTTTTCATTTGCATTATTTATAAGAAATTCTCACTGACAAAACAAGAGAAGTCTTGTCACTATTGTATTAGATACATACAGTATATATAAATTATCAGCTCTAAGTCACTTATTTAAAATTAATACATTTATGTTTCAGCACCATTTATTATCCCTACTTTTTCTCCAAAACTTAAGCTAAGCACTTTCATTCACCTCACATTCAGGGTTATCAGCCTTTTACACATTATTTAACTCCCACATATAAAATGTCTACTGACATAATCTAGTATTAAACAAGCAGAAGTCTAAGTGCATTCAAATCTAATAAGAACAAGCATAATAGTGGTATAATAAAAACAATCTGCCAAAATAATATGCCCAACAAGCTTAGCCATATTTGTGAGCTTCACCAAAGTACATAATAAATAATTCTAACAAAAACAAGATAGGTGCATGTTCAACTTGGATAAGATATCCAACATAAATAACATCACACAATCCAGTATGATCCACAAGATAAATCAGTATATTACACGCAAACCGCATCCTGATACATATACTTTACATTCTTTATTAAACTAATTGTTACAGAAAGTATAAAATGTCACAGTCAGATGATACTTATTAAATATAAGGAACGGTATTGCAATAAAGTATTGTATGATGACAGGTAAACAATGATCAGCCAATAAGATTATAGCAGGAAGTGGATGTTAAATCAGATTGGTGTGACATGCGATCTGCCTGACTTTATGACGTCAAAGATCAGACAATGGATATCTTTATTTGATTGAACGATCTAATAGCCAATCAAAAACAGGAGGGATTTGCAGACCTATAAATCCAAGTATTCTAAACTGTCACGCACCCCCTCTAAAGAAGCGTTATGTGAAACCCGCATCAGGGGTTTTTGTGGAGAGCTGTGTCTATCAATTTTAAATGAGCTTGTTGATAACAGTTAAAAATTATATTCTGGATTAGGGGCTATCAGCTTATCTAGTTGACAGCAGCGCATACCTTCTGTATTAAAGGGACACTGAACCCAATTTTTTTTCTTTCATAATTCAGATAGAGCTTGCAATTTTAAGAAACTTTCTAATTTACTCCTATTATCAAATTTTCTTCATTTTCTTGGTATGTTTATTTGAAAAGCAAGAATGTAAGTTTAGATGCCGGCCCTTTTTTGGTGAACAACCTGGGTTGTCCTTGCTGATTGGACAGCACCAATAAACAAGTGCTGTCTATGGTTCTGAACCAACAATTTGCTGGCTTCTTAGCCTTCTATTTCAAATAAAGATAGCAAGAGAACAAAGAAAAATTGCTAATAGAAGTAAATTAGAAAGTTGCTTAAAATTGCATGCTCTATCTGAATCATGAAAGAAAATATTTGGGTTCAGTGTCCCTTTAAAAGGGATTTACTTACCCTAAAATATTTTGTTTGGTTAATTTTAACCTCTGCATTGTCAGAAAATATATTTATAACAGGGCAAGGTAAAAATAATACAACTCCAGCTATAGGAGTTTAGCCGCTCAGGTCACACATAGCTTTATTTCCAGCCTCTGGGATATTCCCATATTATTCCTTCCAGTTTAACCAGTGATTTTAACTCAGTATGTGTGTCGGTTTGATAGAAATTAGATAAATTAAAGTTGAAATAAACTTAGCATGAATGGCAATAACACTAACACAGTGATTTAACCAGGGGAAAAGACGTTTTTTTCCGTGAGGTGCAACCTTCTTCTCTTTTGCAATTCACACAATTGGTATGAATATTATTTGTCTTTACCCTCTGTGGATGCTGAGCTATAGATAATGATATTAATCAATCACTTGTACTAGCACCCATAGTAATTTATCCATCTGTTAGTGTCATCCCCTAACCTTTCTATATAATAAAGCGTATTGTAACTAAAAATGATGCTTAAATGCAGTGAGTGTTTTATAAAATAATTGTTTAACAGCAAGCAATTTTATTGCTCTTTGCTAAAAGCAAAAATAGCAAATGGTATATACTGAAGGTGTGCAAAACCTTAGAGCAGCCAGTGGTGCGATTAGCTCTATTGAGATCAAGGGGTCCACGTCTATCTTGCAATACCTTACTGCCACATTGAACAATTTCCACTGGCAAGGATACCAACATCAAAAAAATGTTCAAAAACAAATAAATACAATTGAGAAAAAACCCAACACCATTTATAAAACAGTCAACTTTAACCCATGCACAAAAAAAGCTTTACAAAGTTGAAGAGAAATAAGATAAAACAAAAAATGTGACAACAATAGCGTTGACAAAACATAGTTGTTAAAAACAGTGAAACTCTTGGCCCTCTGTGCCTTTATCTCCCATCACTTTGCATATTAGTCCCATGTCTTTAGTGCTGCAGAATCTACAAATAACTGATAATAATACAGTAATAATGATAATAATAATAATTATAAAGTGACTTTAAGGTACTGCACATGTATATGGTCTCTGTTGGTAACAGTTTAGGTCTTAGCTCTTCCAGCAGATCTCTCCACTCCCCCAGATACATTTTAACTGTCAGAAGTTCCCTTGTTGGAAAAACAATAGTTTTTGTCCAGCCTGGAAAGACTTTCATAAAATTAAATGCTGCAATGGATGGATATAGCCTCAAACAATATCTTATTATTTAAAATGCTATCTCCAAATATTCTTTAATCCATAATAATTACATTTTTCCACCAGTCTTCATGATAAAGAATACATCCAGAGAGAAGTGCACTCACAGGAATGAACAACCAGCTCAATACCATTGTTAGCCTGTTCTATGGCGATTTACCACCTGGGTGCGGCTTCTTTTTAGCCCAGTAATGCTTTTCACAGAGTAGAACTTTCCTGTAGTATATCAGTCTGATCCCGCCTATTATCAGTCCAGCGCTGAAATACCAGGCAAATCCTTTCTGAACCAGGAACACAGCAACCCCAGACAATCGTTTTGTCCTTCATTGGGCCTCATCAGTGAGATGTAACCATATTCTTCTAAGCACACTTGAGCAAGGAGTCCACGTCTGGTTGCCCCCTTTTTCCCTTAGGGAGATTAAATACATACAGAGAAGCACACTCACAAGAAGGAACAACCAGCTCAATACCATTGCTAGCCTGTTCTATGGCGATTTACCACCTGATGATAAAGAAACATTTTTCCTTTAGGCATTTTGTATTGGTGTCCTTGACCAAAAACCTTCAACCTTATTAGTTCCTTGAAATGTGTTTAAAATATTAAGTTAAATAGAAATAATTTTAAACTAAAATCTCTGTTATACTATTTTCTTTTATAGCTTTCTAGAGATTTTTGCATTTTTTCCCTAATAGGTGAAACAGGTGCACCAGGAATACCAGGTGAAAAGGGTGAGATATAATTATTCATCTTAAATTTATTTCAGATACTTTTCTCAAAGCTTGGACCCTGGTAACAGCATATTTTTCCTTGAAGTAATTTCTCATAATGTCCATGGTATCTCATTTCATGTATTGTTGTCAGCTAGTGTTTCACACAGTTTTTAAAAGTATGTATCCAGATATCTCTCCTAGGACCTGTTGAGCTAAAGTTCTTTGTTCAGGTGTGATGTCAGTATGGAGAGGTTCCTAAAAAAATGTTAGAATCAGAAATTTTAGTATGAAAGATATTAATCTCACTATGCAAGATTCTTGATGTAAAGAAGAGACACCTACATTACAATATAAGTTCTAAGAAAAGATTTTGCATGATTTCTCTCCATGCCGGCGAGCTTTTGATCATCAGAGCCCTAGTGTTATCCAGGCTGTCATACTATTTGCGTTCTGATAAATGTTTGAGTATATCTGGTTTCTCCCACCTTATATACTCTCATATACTATCAGCATCTATCCTGCTGTCTGTTCTAAATGTGTCCAGGATGTTTCACAGAACTCTGCTGAAGACTCTTCAAATGTTTGGAAATTCTCCTAACATTCCAATCTTCCTGTTATATATTTTAAAATGATTCAATTTTCTTATTTTTTATCAGGTGAAACTGGCCCTGCGGGGTTACCAGGTGGCATAAGTAAGGTTTTAAGACATTTGTTATTCTGCGTGTAGACACGGATCTCATAGAGAGGACATATCTGCATTTATTAGTGACATCCAAAACAGCATTATCTGCCGGAATTTAAAATAACAAAATAGTCCAGGTTCTCTGACAATCGCAACATCTGAGGCTGCAGACATGTTAGACGCAGCGAAATTACCCCTGCACCAAAACGAGCCCAAAGCCTCTTACGGGGGTTCACAGAGTAAATATATAATTATGTAAAGAAACAATAAAAATGACCAAAAACACTTTGTCTTCATTCCAATCCATTACAGTTTGGTGCTGTATTCATTTAGAGTTTTTGGCTCCTTTTCTATGGTATTTCAATCTATTAGAAGTGCTGTTGTCCACTGTTTCTAGGACCTTTTAATGCACGTTTTGATAGTTCTGCAGTATGTAGTCTAAGGTCTGCTGCTGTGGTCATGTCTTCACAGGTGAACCTGGACTTCCAGGAATACAAGGTGAAAAAGGTGAGGTCTCCAGAAATCAACAGAAGAATTTGCAGGGATTTTTAAATAGTCTTTCTGATAATGTAATATCTTGGCCTTCCTGGGACATTTTCTTCTTGCTTTGTTTTCCTGCTACTAACATCCAGACTCTATCATTGCATGTATTCTGATGTATTTATAGTGTGCATAATTTGTCATTCATAATTTAAAGTATCTCTAGTTCTAGCTATGCTAGGACTCTTCCATCACTTATTATTATGTCTTAGCTAGTATTGTCACAGAATGCATTTTAATCCCCTTTGAGTGTTTATCATGTCCCTTGAGATCTGTTATTTTTAAAACAGGTGAAACTGGAATGCAGGGAATACAAGGTGAAAAGGGTGAGTTTTTCAAAGATCAACCAAATCAAATGCTCTATAATAAAGTAATTATTATTGTTTGGGAGTACGGCTTCACAGCCGACTAAAGATAAAATTTGTCCTGAAGAAGGCTCACAAAGGAGCCGAAACGTCGACTATGATATATATATATATGTGTGTGTGTGTGTGTGTGTGTCTGTGTGTTTTACTTTTCTTTACACATGGAATAAATAATTAAGCATTCATGAATCAAATACAGGATACAAAAATAGTTTCAATTTACTTCTTTCTCTTTGCATCTTTTTTTAAAACTTAGCTTTCCTTTGCATGACAGCATACCAAGGTAGCCTCAAGAGTGCACAGGTGTCTTAATCATTAAATGTATATAACATTGTTACAACAAACACTGCTGCCATATAGTGCTCAACACAATTGTATGCTCCTATCTCAGTATGTTCTCAAGGAAAGAGAAATGCGTAAATTTAAAAACAGAAGTACATTGGAAAGTTTAAAAAAAAATATCTGCACTATCTGAATAATAAAAGTTTAATTTTGACTTTTATGTCTCTTTAGCCTATACGTTCTATTAATATTCAAGGTCTTTAGTGCTAAATAATCTGATGTCTCAAAACTCAGATGATGCTCTCTCATTCTGATGTCTCTCACAATGTTTTTCCAATAGGTGAATTTGGATTTCAAGGAATACAAGGTGAAAAAGGTGAGGTCTAATGTAGAATATCATAAACCCGGCAATAATTCATGCTTCCCCGCTAGCATATCTTTAGAAGCATATAGCCCCTTATATATATCTCATTTTCTTATATGGAAGTGATTATAGTCATAGGTGTTAGGGTGTGTAGACATGGACAAGGGCAAAAATATTGTTTAGTCTGAAGATTTGTTTATCTTTTTCCAAAAAGTTTAGTTTGGCCACCGTTTGTTAATGTAGGCATTTGTTTCATACAAATATTCGATTAGGTTTCATTACCTTTATTTCCAATGGAACAGCAACTATATACAACTAGTTTTAACAAAAATGTTATATAAACGAATGCAAACATTTAAAATAACCTATCTTCCAATGCTAACAGAATATACGACTTACGGATTGAATTTGAGTTTGAGCAGACACTCCCCCTTTCCCTGCATATGAAAAGACAGATAACGTAAACAGGAACCAGCGGGAGTCTGTAGACAGTATACATCTGAAACTGATTGATTAGGTGTCTGAAAATCAGCACAATGTTAAAAAACTATACATTGTTACAAGAACACTCTTAGATGGGCTATATAAATGGATCATCTACAAAACATTTATGCAAAGAAAAATCTAGTGTATAATGTCCCTTTAATGAGTGTGATATCTCAGAATTAAAAAATGAAAAAATAATTAAACCACAACAACATATCTGAAAACAATCAGCAATAATCTACCCTATGTTTAATTTTTTTTATCAGGGATAACGAGGGTTCCTGGAATACAAGATGTATACTGGTCGATTTATGAAGCAGCGGACGCTGCTTCCGACCCACTCCGCTTCAGGTCCGCGGACTGCACATGCATTTCTGTCGGCATTTATCGATGTACGGCGGACATGATCCGCTACAGCGAATCATATCTGCCCGCACATTAGTAAATCAGCCCCATAGGGTGAAGTCTTCATAGAATTGTATTATAAAAATATATAATAAAGAAAAATGTATTTAAATGTGGATAGATAATACTCTATTTCACTTATGCAAATCATGTTTACCTAAATGTGGTTGTACTGAAGCCATTTGTTAGGTTATCAAATGAATTTGCCACCACAACTTCCCTAAATCCTGTGAACAGTGTTTTGTTTTTGTTTTTTTTTAAATAATAATTTCAATGAGTTTTTCCATTTTCCATAAGATAAAATAATGCTCACAATCAGTGCAAGAATAGTAATCAAATCAGAGCAGGTTCCAAAGGTTTTTCATATCAAGCCAGTTGACAATTCTGAGAATATATATGATACCCATGCTTTTTATACTCATGCCATGATCCACTATTTATGTTAATAGAATAGAGAGCGGGCAAATAACGCACTTACAGAACTCATAAGGGCCGAATTATCAAGCTTCGAATGGAATTTGATGCCTCGTGTTTCTGGCGAGCCTTCAGGCTCACTGGAAACACAAGTTATGAAGCAGCGGTCTAAAGACCACTGCTCCATAACCTGTCCGCCTACTCTGAGGAGGCGGACAGACATCACCAGAAATAAACCCGAAAGAATACGATCGGGTTGATTGACACCCCCTGCAAATCTGCAGGGGGCGGTATTGCACCAGCAGTTCACCAGAACTGCTGGTGCAATGATAAATGCAGAGAGCATAGGCTGCCGGCATTTATCCATGTGCAGCGGACATGATACGCAATATCGGATCATGTCCACTCGCACCTTCTTAAATAGGCCCCTAAGGGTATAAAAAAACATGAGATAGCAACTTTCAGATATATACCAGCAATATAACTGGGGCAAACGTTTTTGTTTATGCCATTTTTCCATCTTCCCTTATTCAGTATTGTTTGCCATTGCTGTTGGCCTATATTGACTCAAGCCAACATTCTCTTTATCTCTTTAGAATATGTTCTTAAAAGACATAGAACATAAACTGTATCAGGAGAAGTTTAATGTTGAGGATTCCAGGACAGTTTTGTCTCCCCAAAGGGAAAAGTAGTCAATCCTTTGTATACTAAGGCTATTTAACTTCACATGAAATAAAAAATAATTTGTCATGCTCCTTTGAAAAAATATTTCGAAATTCTAAAAGAGCTGATGGAGAACATTGGAGTGAGACTTGTGATAGAGATATTTAGACTCTTAGGGGTCAATTTATTATTTAGGCTCACCGGAAACAGGAGTTAAGAAGCAGCAGTCTATAGACCGCTGCTCCTTAACTCATACGCCACCTCTGAGGCTGCGTACAGCAATCTGCCCGATCCTATTATCCGTGAATCTGCAGGGGGCGGTATTGCACAAGCAGTTCGCTAGAACTGCTTGTGCAATGCTGAATACGGACAGCGTATGCTGTCCGCATTCAGCGATGTCTGGCGGACATGATATGCTACAGCGTATCATGTCCGCCAGACTTTAATAAATTGACCCCTTATACTGTAAAATTTGTATGCCGACATAGATCAGACATTTTTAATTTTATCAACAGGTGAAAGTGGTCCTGCAGGAATACAAGGTATAAAAGGTAAGGTATCCACAGATCAATATGACATGCCTGGCCCCACCTGCAAAACACCCACTCTCGCCCTCCCGCGGAGGTCCTGTCCACAAATCACAAGTGGGCTTCCTGGAACTGATTCCCAAATAAGAAATTTCTGGGGACACTACAGGTTTTCATTGCCTACACCTATTTTTACTGCATACAAAAAGCATAATATTATAAGTGAAGTGGTTTGTAGCTCCCAGACTCAATAAGATTTAAAGGGGCAAGAAACCAAAATTTATTTTTTCTGATTCAGACAAAGCATAGAATTTTAAACAACTCTCCCATTGACTTCTTTTTTTTAACTTGCTTTATTCTCATGGTATACTTTTTTGAAGAGCATATCTAGGTAGGTAGCTTGCACATGTCTGCAGCACTAAATGGCAGAAAATACTGCTACCATCTTGTGCTATTGCAAATGTATAAACATTCTTAAGAAAAATTGTATGCTCTATCTGAATCATGGAAGAAAAAAATGAGGTTTCATAACCCTTTAGGGAATCAGTCTATATTTTATTTTATTCAGCTTGAATTGCAGCTTGTCTGCTGATGTCTTTTACATTGCGGTGCTGATGACTATTCTAGCGTTGTTCAAGTTACTTTAAAACATTTTGATATCTTTCCTTTTGTGTCACTTTTATTTTTAACAGGTGAATCAGGTGCCCCAGGAATACATGGTGAAAAAGGTGAGATTACAATATATTATCCTTCAGAAGAACATTTAATGATCCATTCTACAACTATCCATCTATTCAATATGATTAGTCATAAGATAATTATAGTTGCTTCACTAAAGCTATAGTACATTATAAGTCATTTGTTAAAAGAAAAAAAAAAATAACAAAGTTATTATTTTACAATTTCAGCGATCTTCTAAAAAGTATGTTTAATGGTCAATAAAAAATAAAATGTAGCCTAAAAGATTTAAGTCCACTCTTTTTACTTGTATCTGAAAACGGATCCAATATCTTAGTAAACTAAGGAATAAACCCTTAAGGTATGTTATACTTTAATAAGCCTTTTGGAGTGCAGCAATTTTTGTTTGTGTCTGATCAGTTACATTTTTCCAGGGTCAGGCTTTAAAAGCATCACAATCCTTTGGCATCTGAAGAAATGATATGTTTTTATTTTATTTTATGCATATCAAATTCATCATAAATAGAGTTGTCCGAAAACACCCATAGCTTGTATTCTAATGTTTCCAAAGATGTCTTTTTTATGCAACAGCACTGATGTTTTACTTTCTGTGCTCTAAGATAATTCACCATATATTATCAGCTGTCTTTATTGAAGTTGACATGTAGGGGCCTATTTAAGAAAGTGCGAGTGGACATGATCCGATATTGTGGATGATGTCCGCTGCACATCAATAAATGCCGACAGCAAATGCTCTCGGCATTTATCATTGAACCAACAGTTCTTGTGAACTGCTGGTGCAACGTCGCCCCCTGCAGATTTGCGGCCAATCGGCCGCTAGCAGGGGGTGTCAATCAACCCGATCGTATTCAATCGGGCTGATTGCTGTCCGCCACCTCAGAGGTGGAGGACGAGTTAAGGAACAGCGGTCTTAGGACAGCTGCTTCTTAACTTCCACTTCAGTCGGGACTGAAGCGGAGTGGGTCGGAAGCAACATTCGCTGCTTCATAAATAGACCCCTTAGTGTTTCACAGACTTTCTTACTGCACTTGTTTGATGCTGTATCAGTGTAAACATTTTTCTACTTTTCTTTTAACAGGTGACGTTGGTACCAGAGGATTGCCAGGTCTAAGAGGTACAGCAACCTGAATTTTGCAATATTCTAGATAAACTACACAGCTGCGTTAATAATGTTCTATATTTAAAAAGAAATGCCCTTATACATAAACGTCTAGGGAAAGACAAAGCTGATATTAATACTTTGGTCTGGATACTTCTAAGTGTAAACTGTTATTGATCACCTCCTCGCTAATTACATAATATTTAGTAACCTTCAATCAAATCACCTCACTTAAAGGTTTTAACAAATTATATTAAATAATGTGTGAGTCTTCAAATTGTGGCATAATATATAAAACATTAAAGTTATCTTCTTCAAAATGTTAAGCACACAAGTATCATATACTGATGAGGCAGCAGGTGGTCATACACAGGTTTCAGATAGCAGGTAAGGTTAAA
Organism: Bombina bombina; assembly: GCF_027579735.1. Classification (NCBI taxonomy): domain Eukaryota; kingdom Metazoa; phylum Chordata; class Amphibia; order Anura; family Bombinatoridae; genus Bombina; species Bombina bombina. The sequence continues at coordinate 39,438,904 of NC_069510.1, forward strand.
CACCTTGATCCACAACAAGAAGAGAAGGAGCACCGCCACAAAGTAGGATAAAAACAAGTCCTTTATTTCAAACATAAATAAAAATGTTCAATGGATCAGAACAATTCCCCACCTTGTCAGTGGAAATGGAGAGAGGAACTCACTCCTCAGTACTGCTGCTGACGCGTTTAGGCTTGTGTAGCCGTAATCGTAGCTGCAGTATTATGTCCAAGACAGCCTTTTAAAGGAGGTTACTACCATCTCATTGGTTAAAACCAAAAAAATAAATAGAGGAGTGAGTCCTCTAACTCCACCTCTCCATCAGGTGTGTACACATTACACCTTAATTTCACCTGTTTATTTCCAGGTACACATATTGGTTAAAGGATTACTTTCTGTTATAATTTTTAAGCTAAACAGCTAACATATTAAAGTTAATAAACATTAATTAAAACCTACTGACCTATATTTTCTCCAAAACAAAGTTTCATAACGTTCTAAAAGTTATATCTTTTATTCGCCGATGATGTCACATTATCCTGCCCACTATTTTCAGCACTGCATGTTCAAAATACTTAAACCAATAACTTTGTGTTTAAAGCGCCATTTTGGAACCTAGGTATTGTAAACGGATTGGTACAGAGCAAAGGATACCCACGGAGTGGGTTTGGAAAACAATTAAATTTGCAGACAAGATTTCTGATATACGGTAGAGATATGTTAATGAAATGCTATTGATAAAAAGCGTATTTGGGCTAGTTAGTTAGTAACAGGCATAGAAAATATTTACTTACAGTGGCCCTTTAACATATTCCCTCTTTGTAGACAGCAATTTTCAGTGTATGTTACATGATTGAGTACATATTACTTTAAAAACAAAATTTATGCTTACCTGATAAATTTCTTTCTCCAACGGTGTGTCCGGTCCACGGCGTCATCCTTACTTGTGGGAATATTCTCTTCCCCAACAGGAAATGGCAAAGAGCACAGCAAAAGCTGCCCATATAGCCCCTCCTCAGGCTCCGCCCCCCAGTCATTCGACCGACGGTTAGGAGAAAAAAAGGAGAAACTATAGGGTGCCGTGGTGACTGTAGTGTATAGAGAAAGACATTTTTCAAACCTGATTAAAAAACCAGGGCGGGCCGTGGACCGGACACACCGTTGGAGAAAGAAATTTATCAGGTAAGCATAAATTCTGTTTTCTCCAACATTGGTGTGTCCGGTCCACGGCGTCATCCTTACTTGTGGGAACCAATACCAAAGCTTTAGGACACGGATGAAGGGAGGGAGCAAATCAGGTTACCTAAGCGGAAGGCACCACGGCTTGCAAAACCTTTCTCCCAAAAATAGCCTCCGAAGAAGCAAAAGTATCAAATTTGTAAAATTTGGCAAAAGTGTGCAGTGAAGACCAAGTCGCTGCCTTACATATCTGATCAACAGAAGCCTCGTTTTTGAAGGCCGATGTGGAAGCTACAGCCCTAGTGGAGTGAGCTGTGATTCTTTCAGGAGGCTGCTGTCCGGCAGTCTCATAAGCCAATCGGATGATGCTTTTAAGCCAAAAGGAAAGAGAGGTAGAAGTCGCTTTTTGACCTCTCCTTTTACCAGAATAGACGACAAACAGAGAAGAAGTTTGTCTGAACTCTTTTGTAGCTTCTAAGTAGAATTTTAGAGCACGGACTACATCTAAATTGTGTAGCAAACGTTCCTTCTTTGAAACTGGATTTGGACACAAAGAAGGTACAACTATCTCCTGATTAATATTTTTGTTGGAAACAACCTTTGGTAGAAAACCAGGCTTAGTACGCAAAACAACCTTATCTGAATGGAATACCAGATAGGGCGGAGTACACTGCAGAGCAGATAACTCAGAAACTCTTCTAGCAGAAGAAATAGCAACCAAAAACAAAACTTTCCAAGATAACAACTTAATATCTATGGAATGTAACGGTTCAAACAGAACCCCTTGAAGAACTGAAAGAACTAGATTTAAACTCCAGGGAGGAGTCAAAGGTCTGTAAACAGGCTTGATCCTAACCAAAGCCTGAACAAATGCTTGTACATCTGGCACAGCAGCCAGTCGTTTGTGTAGTAAGACAGATAAAGCAGAAATCTGTCCCTTTAGAGAACTCGCAGATAATCCTTTATCCAAACCCTCTTGTAGAAAGGAAAGAATCTTAGGAATCTTTATCTTATTCCATAGGAATCCCTTGGATTCACACCAGCAGATATATCTTTTCCATATTTATGGTAAATCTTTCTAGTTACTGGTTTTCTGGCTTGAACCAGAGTATCTATCACAGAATCTGAAAACCCACGCTTTGATAGAATCAAGCGTTCAATCTCCAAGCCGTCAGCTGGAGGGAGACCAGATTTGGATGTTCGAATGGACCCTGAACAAGAAGGTCCTGTCTCAAAGGTAGCTTCCATGGTGGAACCAATGACATATTCACCAGGTCTGCATACCAAGTCCTGCGTGGCCACGCAGGAGCTATCAATATCACCGAGGCCCTCTCCTGTTTGATCCTGGCTACCAGCCTGGGAATGAGAGGAAACGGTGGAAACACATAAGCTAGGTTGAAGGTCCAAGGCGCTACTATTGCATCTACTAGAGTCGCCTTGGGATCCCTGGATCTGGACCCGTAGCAAGGAACCTTGAAGTTCTGACGAGACGCCATCAGATCCATGTCTGGAATGCCCCATAATTGAGTCAACTGGACAAAGATCTCCGGGTGGAGTTCCCACTCCCCCGGATGAAATGTCTGACGACTCAGATAATCCGCTTCCCAGTTTTCCACACCAGGGATGTGGATCGCAGATAGGTGGCAGGAGTGAGTCTCCGCCCATTGTATTATTTTGGTCACTTCTTTCATCGCCAGGGAACTCCTTGTTCCCCCCTGATGATTGACATACGCCACAGTCGTCATGTTGTCTGATTGGAATCTTATGAATCTGGCCCTTGCAAGCTGAGGCCAAGCCCTGAGAGCATTGAATATCGCTCTTAGTTCCAGAATGTTTATCGGGAGAAGAGACTCTTCCCGAGACCATAGTCCCTGAGCTTTCAGGGATTCACAGACCACGCCCCAGCCCACTAGACTGGCGTCGGTCGTGACGATGACCCATTCTGGTCTGCGGAAGCTCATTCCCTGGGATAGGTGGTCCAGGGTTAGCCACCAACTGAGTGAATCTCTGGTCTTCTGACCTACTTGAATCACTGGCGACAAGTCTGTATAGTCCCCATTCCACTGTTTCAGCATGCACAGTTGTAATGGTCTTAGGTGAATTCTCGCAAAAGGAACTATGCCCATTGCTGCAACCATCAACCCTACTACTTCCATGCACTGAGCTATGGAAGGACGTGGAACAGAATGAAGAACTTGACAAGCGCTTAGAAGTTTTGACTTTCTGATATCTGTCAGAAAAATTCTCATCTCTAAGGAATCTATTATTGTTCCCAAGAAGGGAACTCTCGTCGATGGAGACAGAGAACTTTTTTCTATGTTCACCTTCCATCCGTGAGATCTGAGAAAGGCCAGAACGATGTCTGTATGAGCCTTTGCTTTTGAAAGGGACGAAGCTTGTATTAGAATGTCGTCCAAGTATGGTACTACTGCAATGCCCCTCGGTCTCAGAACCGCTAGAAGGGACCCGAGTACCTTTGTGAAAATCCTTGGAGCAGTGGCCAATCCGAATGGGAGGGCCACAAACTGGTAATGTTTGTCCAGAAAGGCGAACCTTAGGAACTGATGATGTTCTTTGTGGATAGGAATATGTAGGTACGCATCCTTTAGATCCACGGTAGTCATAAATTGACCTTCCTGGATAGTAGGTAGAATCGTTCGAATGGTTTCCATTTTGAACGATGGTACCCTGAGAAATTTGTTTAGGATCTTTAAATCTAGAATTGGTCTGAAGGTTCCCTCTTTTTTGGGAACTACGAACAGATTTGAGTAAAATCCCATACCTTGTTCCGTCATTGGAACTGGGTGTATCACTCCCATTTTAGCAGGTCTTCTACACAATGTAAGAACGCCTGTCTCTTTATTTGGTTTGAGGATAAGTGAGACACCTTCCCCTTGGGGGTAGTTCCTTGAATTCCAGAAGATAACCCTGAGAAACTATTTCTAGCGTCCAGGGATCCTGAACATCTCTTGCCCAAGCCTGAGCAAAGAGAGAGAGTCTGTCCCCCACTAGATCCGGTCCCGGATCGGGGGCTACTCCTTCATGCTGTTTTGTTAGCAGCAGCAGGCTTCTTGGCCTGCTTACCCTTGTTCCAGCCCTGCATCGGTTTCCAGGCTGGTTTGGACTGTGAGGCGTTACCCTCTTGCTTAGAGGATGCAGAATTAGAGGCCGGTCCGTTCCTGAAATTACGAAAGGAACGAAAGTTAGACTTATTCTTGGCTTTGAAAGGCCTATCTTGTGGAAGGGCGTGGCCCTTTCCCCCAGTGATGTCTGAGATAATCTCTTTCAATTCTGGTCCAAAGAGAGTTTTACCCTTGAAGGGGATATTAAGTAATTTTGTCTTGGATGATACATCCGCTGACCAAGACTTTAGCCAAAGCGCTCTGCGCGCCACAATTGCAAACCCTGAATTTTTCGCCGCTAATCTAGCTAATTGCAAAGCGGCATCTAAAATAAAAGAGTTAGCCAACTTAAGTGCGTGAACTCTGTCCATAACCTCCTCATATGGAGTCTCTCTACTGAGCGACTTTTCTAGTTCCTCGAACCAGAACCACGCTGCTGTAGTGACAGGAACAATGCACGAAATGGGTTGTAGAAGGTAACCTTGCTGTACAAAAATCTTTTTAAGCAAACCCTCCAATTTTTTATCCATAGGATCTTTGAAAGCACAATTATCCTCGATAGGAATAGTAGTGCGCTTGTTTAGAGTAGAAACTGCCCCCTCGACCTTAGGGACTGTCTGCCATAAGTCCTTTCTAGGGTCTACCATAGGAAACAATTTCTTAAATATAGGAGGGGGAACAAAAGGTATGCCGGGCTTCTCCCACTCCTTATTCACTATGTCCGCCACCCGCTTGGGTATAGGAAAAGCGTCGGGGTGCACCGGAACCTCTAGGAACTTGTCCATCTTGCATAATTTCTCTGGAATGACCAGGTTGTCACAATCATCCAGAGTAGATAACACCTCCTTAAGCAGTGCGCGGAGATGTTCTAATTTAAATTTAAATGTCACAACATCAGGTTCAGCCTGTTGAGAAATTTTTCCTGAATCTGAAATTTCCCCATCTGACAAAACCTCCCTCATGGCCCCTTCAGATTGGTTTGAGGGTATGACAGAGCAATTATCATCAGCGCCCTCCTGCTCTTCAGTGTTTAAAACAGAGCAATCGCGCTTTCTCTGATATGTAGGCATTTTGGATAAAATATTTGCTATGGTGTTATCCATTACAGCCGTCAATTGTTGCATGGTAATAAGCATTGGCGCGCTAGAAGTACTAGGGGCCTCCTGCGTGGGCAAAACTGGTATAGACACAGAAGGAGATGATGTAGAACCATGTCTACTCCCTTCATCTGATGAATCATCTTGGGCAACTTCATTATCTGTGACAGTACTGTCCTTACATTGTTTGGACGCTATGGCACAATTATCACACAATTTTGAAGGGGGAGACACATTGAGTTTCATACATATAGAACATAGCTTATCTGAAGGCACAGACATGTTAGACAGGCTTAAACTTGTCAATAAAACACAAAAACCGTTTTAAAACAAAACTGTTACTGTTTCTTTAAAATTTTAAACAGAGCACACTTTATTACTGAATATGTGAAAAAATATGAAGGAATTGTTCAAAATTTACCAAAATTTCACCACAGTGTCATAAAGCATTAAAAGTATTGCACACCAATTTTCAGAGCTTTAACCCTTAAAATAACGAAACCGGAGCCGGTTACAGATTTAACCCCTATACAGTCCCAGCTACAGCCTTTGCTGCGATTTTACCAAGCCCAGAGGGGAATACGATACCAAATGACGCCTTCTAGAAACTTTTCCAACTACTTCCAGGTCCTCACACATGCATCTGCATGTCTAGCTCTCAAAAACAACTGCGCAGTAATGGCGCGAAAATGAGGCTCAGCCTACAACTGGGAAGGCCCTTCCTGACTGGAAGAGGTGTCTAACATAGTGCCTGACGTTAAAAAACGTTCCCCAAGTTTATAAGTGTGAATTACCAGCATAAACATGTATAAAATGCCCAAATACAGCAATCAATTTTGCCCATAAAAGTGTCTACCAGTTTTATAGCCCATATTAAGCCCTTTATTCTGTTTGAGACTAAGAAAAATGGCTTACCGGTCCCCATGAGGGAATATGACAGCCTTCCAGCATTACCCAGTCTTGTTAGAAATATGGCTAGTCATACCTTAAGCAGAAAAGTCTGCTAACTGTTTCCCCCAACTGAAGTTACTTCATCTCAACAGTCCTATGTGGAAACAGCAATCGATTTTAGTTACTGTCTGCTAAAATCATCTTCCTCTCACAAACAGAATTCTTCATCTTTTTCTGTTTCAGAGTAAATAGTACATACCAGCACTATTTTAAAATAACAAACTCTTGATAGTAGAATAAAAAAACTACAACTAAACACCACATACTCTTAACCATCTCCGTGGAGATGTTGCCTGTGCAACGGCAAAGAGAATGACTGGGGTGGGCGGAGCCTAGGAGGGACTATATGGCCAGCTTTGCTGGGACTCTTTGCCATTTCCTGTTGGGGAGGAGATATTCCCACAAGTAAGGATGACGCCGTGGACCGGACACACCAATGTTGGAGAAATATACACTATACTTTTGGGATTAAATCCCCACGTCGAATATCGCCTGGGAGGTTGAATCTTAAGGGATCTAAATAACCATGATTTCAACGCACATAGATATTGACAACATATATAAAGACACTTATATATAATATATGCATTTATTTAAAGAATTAATCAACCTTTAAATCCTGCTTGTACTTAGATAGATATGTGTATCATTTCAAATCTCTTATTCCTGATAGAATGCAATACAGCCTTAAGTGAATATCCCAACAATATGGATCCTAACTATGGAAAAGAAATCACTAATAACCCTTTGGGAAGGTGGGAAGGAGGGTATATCAACCTAAACCCCCTAGTACAATCCTATATGTAACAGGAGGTTTTGCCTAATGCCAGGATTAAGTAATTATTATAGAAGGTAAAGAATAAGAAGCATTGTTTGGGCACACTTGCAGGTCATATTACCATGAAAATGTAGGTGGTGGAGTACGGTATGTGTGAGAAAAATTCAATAATTCAATGATAAAACATAACATTTATTAATCATGTAAAAATAAAACTGTGGACCATGCCACTATTAAAAGCAAGTATAGGAAAAATGTGTTTTCGTGTATTAAAAACAAGGTTCCATATAGAAAGCACTGCTGTTTCTCCTAAGTCCGGCAAAAGCCTGGAGGTCAATAATATTATGATATTTTAGATCGTAGATGGTAAAATATTTAAACACAATTGGATAGGTTGTGTATTGTGCATACAAATGGGTTATTTGTTATATTATTTCTCGGCGGCAGTACTATAAACAAATAGAGGCAGAATCAAGTCTGCTCACAATAGCTATTTTATTAATTAAGCCACACAACTCCCTCGTCAGGGAGTATAGAACGTATAATAATATAGTTATAGGATGTTACAATGTTACCCAATACTAGTGCCTATTAGAAATGGTATTCAGTTGCTGTGGCAAATATATAGTAATAGAGGGGGGAGTGGAACGTTACTGCTCCACTATATCCTCATAGTCAGATAGTAAATGCCACAGATTCCCTCTAAGGGATAGAGCTTAATGCTCGTAGCTAGTATAGATCAATTAAAGATACTAGGTTTTTTATAAAAAATTATTTGCTAATGAAGGCCAGCGTAAGCTAGATCAACCACTCCAGTACTATTCCATTTTAAACAATTAATAACACTAAGCCCCTATAGGGGATAGAGCTTAATGCTCGTAACTAATGTGAACGTACCAAAGTTTAAGTTTTTTATGCTATATGCCAATAAAGGCCAACATTGACCACTACGATCTATTCGGTAATTCACAAGTTAAACAACAAGGAAAAAAGCAGTGCGAACGCCTGACGCGCTTTTTGCATCTGCTTTGTCAAAGGCAGCCCGCAACTCCACCTGGGCTTTCTTAAAAAGGCCCGCCGGCCAATCAGATCAATCCATTTAGTTACATCAATAACGTGTAGTCCAATCGCACCATTCATTCTGCGATTGGCTAAGAGCAGTGGGTGTGTGATTCTTGTGCCAAAGAGGGCGTGTATACCGTATTGCGTGTGTGGACACGCCTACCTGTCAGACTTCATTAGCAAATAATTTTTTATAAAAAACCTAGTATCTTTAATTGATCTATACTAGCTATGAGCATTAAGCTCTATCCCTTAGAGGGAATCTGTGGCATTTACTATCTGACTATGAGGATATAGTGGAGCAGTAACGTTCCACTCCCCCCTCTATTACTTTATATTTGCCACAGCAACTGAATACCATTTCTAATAGGCTGTAACTGGTTTAATATGATTTCTCTTATGTAGTACAGGAATTAAATATAATATGTGTTACACCTAATATTTATTAATACTATGTAGAAGTATTAACATATGTTTCAGGTGTGGTTGATGGAAAAAATCACTATATCAGTATGACAACTTATCTTATTAACTTCATAAGACAAGAGTAAAAGGATTATGAAAGTAAAAGTCAATGGTAGTCAATTAATTTTCTTATCAGATAATGCAGAACATATAGTTGTTTTTGAAAGGTATCCTAAGTATAATGTGAGGAGTTGCTTTCAAGATAATCTTTGTATAACCTTCAGATTAGGTATTGCATTTGTTAAGCAAATAGGAGGAAACAGCCGTTGATACAATAGCAAGCAAGAGTTAATAGCGGACAACAGAGAGAAAGATTGTTTGATATGATTACCACACAGTTCTAGGTAATAAGGCTATAGTCACTCGGATAGATGAAGCTGTACCTTAAAGTCAGGATCGCCTTTTTACCGGAGACTTGCGGCTGCTGAAATAACTTGCGGTTGCAGAGAGTTACTGTGATCCGGTCTGCTCTGAGAATGGCATCTGACGTCAGAGCACGAGTTGCGTCAGGTAGCCGAATGTAAGAATCCAAATCTGTAAATGGTAAGCGTTATGATTTAATGTTGCAAAGTAAAAGTATCTTTACCATCCTCTGAGGAGAATCCTTTGTTGAAGTATTTGAGAGATTATTTAAATCCAAGAAGAGAATCAAATGTAGTTGTTGGTAGAAAGACGGCTGAAAAAGAGACTTGCACAAGCACTGTTAGAAATTAATAGCAAGCAGCGTAATTAGTTGTGGTATCTTAAAGAGAAAAGTTCTGAACAAATACAGGATCCAGAATCCAGTTGAAATGAGTGTATATAGGTTATCCGAGAGCTCAGGATAAGTTGTACTACCGAGGCAGTTCTAACAAATTACTAAGCAAGGAATGACAGTTTTCCAGGTGTTTTAAAAGGGGGTGTGAATGCATGATAGGTCAGTCAGAATTTAAAGGTATACACACAATTTATGTAACCTGACAGGACCCCCTCCTCAGGCAAGCTGTCCCACAGCTTGAGGCCGTGGACGATCAGGAAAACGTTGGTGAAACTGAGCCACCAGACGAGGAGCTTGAAGATTTGAGGATGGTTCCCAGCTGTCTTCTTCTTCGGTAAAATTTTTCCAACGAACTAAATACTGTAACACTCCTTTATAGAATCTGGAATCGAGCAATGTTTGAACTTCATAAACCCCTGAATCCTCCGAATTCAAGTTGGATGGGAGAAGTGGAAGAGTTGATCTAGTGGGAAGATAAGGCTTAAGCAATGATACATGAAAAGTTGGGTGAACTTTCAAAGTATCAGGCAGAGTTAGCGTGACTGCATTCTCATTAACAATTTTTGAAATAGGAAAAGGACCACAAAACTTTTGGGTTAGTTTTCTGCTAGGTACCTGTATGCGAAGGTTTTTTGTGGATAACCAAACCATATCACCAATTTTATACACAGGAGGCTTCCTGTGACGTAAGTCATAAAAGTATTTTTGTGTTGCTTGTGCTTTGGCAATATTGTCCTTGAGGAACCTGAAGTTATCAAGAATGGTATTATTCAACTCGTCTACAGTCGGAGATACGGATGGAGTAACTGAGAGTGAATCAAAATTTGGATGATAAGCATAGTTGGCAAAGAATGGTGTAAGTTTTGTTGAGGAATTGGTTAAGTTGTTGTAAGCGAATTCTGCGAGTGCCAAAAACTTATGCCAATCATTTTGTTGATATGAACAGAAACATCTTAGATATTCGTCCAACCACTGATTTAATCTTTCTGCTTGTCCATTAGCTTGAGGATGGAAAGAAGTAGTATAATGGTGATCTATTTTCAGGGAAAGACACAAGTTTCTCCAAAAGCGTGAGGTAAATTGAGAACCTCTGTCAGATATTATTGTTTTTGGGATACCATGTAATTTGATGATGTTATCGATGAACAATGTAGCTGTTTCAGATGATGATGGTAATTTGTGAAATGGCAGGAAGTGTGCCATTTTAGTGAAGGTGTCAATGACAACTAGTATAGTCGTATAGTTATTTGATGGTGGTAATTCAACAATAAAGTCCATACTAATTTGTTGCCATGGACCTTCTGCGATGGAAATAGGCATTAATAGACCATAAGGAGATTTTCTTTCTGTTTTCGAAACTTGACAAACCACACAAGATTTAACAAATTCAAGGACTGAGGAAAACATGTTAGGCCACCAATATTTTCTGGATAGTAAGTCCATAGTGCGTGAAACGCCAGGATGTCCGGCTAGAGGAGAATCATGATGTTGTTGTAAAAGTTGATGCCTCAGTTCGATAGGAATATACATCTTCCCTTTAAAATAATAGATACCATCCTTCTGGGATATGTGAGTGTTCTTAATTGTTGGTGGTTGAGTAGAAAACCTTTTAACCTCCTTAAGAAAGGTTGTAGTGAAACCTAGAAATCGGTCTGTAGGAATGATACTTGTTGGGTTTGTTACCTCAGGTAGATCTGATTCCTGCCGTGAAAGAGCATCGGCTTTACCATTCTTAAAGGCAGGACGGTAGATTATTTGGAAATCAAATCTAGAAAAGTAAAGAGACCAACGTACTTGTCTAGATGAAAGTGTTTTATTATTTTGTAAATATTGTAGATTTTTGTGATCAGTGAAAATTATGATAGGATGTAAAGCCCCTTCTAAGAGATGTCTCCAAAACTCCAATGACTTACGGATGGCTAGTAACTCCTTATCACCTATTGCATAATTCCTCTCGGCTGGATTAATTGCTTTAGAAAAAAATGAAACAGGGTGTAATGGTTCAGTATTAGTTTTTTGTTGTGAGAGTACTGCACCAATAGAATGATCAGAGGAGTCAACCTCAAGAATATAAGGTAGGTTAACATCAGGAAACCTCAAAATAGGAGCAGTCGTGAAGGATGTCTTTAGTTGTTCAAAAACTTTAGTATGGTTTGGAGTCCATTTGAAAGGTAGACTTGTTCCTGTCAATTGTGTGAGTGGTTTGACAATCTCTGAGAAACCCTTAATAAATTTTCGATAATAATTCGAGAAACCCAGGAATCTCTGCAACTCCTTTTTATTCATAGGTGTGGGCCAATCTTTTACAGCTTCGACTTTTTCAGTCTGCATTTGTATACCAGAGGGTGAGATGGTGTAACCCAAAAACGATATGGTGGTGTCATGGAATGAACATTTCTCGGGTTTGGCATAAAGTTTATGAATTCTGAGCCTAGCCAACACCCATCGAACGTGTTTGATATGTTCCTCTTCATTTCTTGAATAAATTAAAATATCATCCAGATATACCACCATGCACACGTCCAGCAAATCTCTAAAGATGTCGTTAATGAAATGCTGGAACGTGGCAGGGGCGTTACAGAGACCGAATGGCATCACTAAGTACTCAAAAAGACCGCATCTGGTCCTGAACGCTGTGAGCCATTCGTCCCCTTGGCGTATACGAATGAGATTATACGCACCTCTAAGATCAAGCTTAGAAAAAATTGTTGCATCAGTTAATCTTTCAATTAACTCCGGAATTAAAGGTAACGGGTAGCGGTTCTTTACTGTGCATTTGTTTAGTTCCCGGTAATCAATTATCGGTCCTAGAGTTTTGTCTTTATTTGTGACAAAGAACATTCCGGATGCTGTAGGAGATGTAGAAGGTCTTATGAAACCCTTGCGTAAATTTTCAGAGAGGTACTCTTTTAAGTGGTTGAGTTCAGGTTGGCTTAATGGATATAGATGACCTACAGGGAGAGTAGAACCAGGAATTAACTCTATCGGACAATCGTATATCCGATGTGGAGGTAGAGTCTCCGCTTCTACCTTACTAAATACATCGGAGAAATCTGTGTAGAATGATGGTAATGGTGGAGTATTGGAGTCTGTGAGTAATATGTCTTGTTGAGGATAACATGTATTTTTGCAATACGGTGAGGAAAAGCTTACTTGTAGAGTTTGCCAGTTAATAAGAGGATTGTGTAACTGTAGCCATGTTAGACCTAAAACAAGAGGGAAATGAGGTGATGGAATGATATCAAAAACAATAAAACAGAATTTATGTTTACCTGATAAATTACTTTCTCCAACGGTGTGTCCGGTCCACGGCGTCATCCTTACTTGTGGGATATTCTCTTCCCCAACAGGAAATGGCAAAGAGCCCAGCAAAGCTGGTCACATGATCCCTCCTAGGCTCCGCCTACCCCAGTCATTCGACCGACGTTAAGGAGGAATATTTGCATAGGAGAAACCATATGGTACCGTGGTGACTGTAGTTAAAGAAAATAAATTATCAGACCTGATTAAAAAAACCAGGGCGGGCCGTGGACCGGACACACCGTTGGAGAAAGTAATTTATCAGGTAAACATAAATTCTGTTTTCTCCAACATAGGTGTGTCCGGTCCACGGCGTCATCCTTACTTGTGGGAACCAATACCAAAGCTTTAGGACACGGATGAAGGGAGGGAGCAAATCAAGTCACCTAAATGGAAGGCACCACGGCTTGCAAAACCTTTCTCCCAAAAATAGCCTCAGAAGAAGCAAAAGTATCAAACTTGTAAAATTTGGTAAAAGTGTGCAGTGAAGACCAAGTCGCTGCCCTACATATCTGATCAACAGAAGCCTCGTTCTTGAAGGCCCATGTGGAAGCCACAGCCCTAGTGGAATGAGCTGTGATTCTTTCGGGAGGCTGCCGTCCGGCAGTCTCGTAAGCCAATCTGATGATGCTTTTAATCCAAAAAGAGAGAGAGGTAGAAGTTGCTTTTTGACCTCTCCTTTTACCGGAATAAACAACAAACAAGGAAGATGTTTGTCTAAAATCCTTTGTAGCATCTAAATAGAATTTTAGAGCGCGAACAACATCCAAATTGTGCAACAAACGTTCCTTCTTTGAAACTGGTTTCGGACACAGAGAAGGTACGATAATCTCCTGGTTAATGTTTTTGTTAGAAACAACTTTTGGAAGAAAACCAGGTTTAGTACGTAAAACCACCTTATCTGCATGGAACACCAGATAAGGAGGAGAACACTGCAGAGCAGATAATTCTGAAACTCTTCTAGCAGAAGAAATTGCAACTAAAAACAAAACTTTCCAAGATAATAACTTAATATCAACGGAATGCAAGGGTTCAAACGGAACCCCCTGAAGAACTGAAAGAACTAAATTGAGACTCCAAGGAGGAGTCAAAGGTTTGTAAACCGGCTTAATTCTAACCAGAGCCTGAACAAAGGCTTGAACATCTGGCACAGCGGCCAGCTTTTTGTGAAGTAACACAGACAAGGCAGAAATCTGTCCCTTCAGGGAACTTGCAGATAATCCTTTTTCCAATCCTTCTTGAAGGAAGGATAGAATCCTAGGAATCTTAACCTTGTCCCAAGGGAATCCTTTAGATTCACACCAACAGATATATTTTTTCCAAATTTTGTGGTAAATCTTTCTAGTTACAGGCTTTCTGGCCTGAACAAGAGTATCGATAACAGAATCTGAGAATCCTTGCTTCGATAAGATCAAGCGTTCAATCTCCAAGCAGTCAGCTGGAGTGAAACCAGATTCGGATGTTCGAACGGACCCTGAACAAGAAGGTCTCGTCTCAAAGGTAGCTTCCAAGGAGGAGCCGATGACATATTCACCAGATCTGCATACCAAGTCCTGTGTGGCCACGCAGGAGCTATCAAGATCACCGACGCCCTCTCCTGATTGATCCTGGCTACCAGCCTGGGGATGAGAGGAAACGGCGGGAACACATAAGCTAGTTTGAAGGTCCAAGGTGCTACTAGTGCATCCACTAGAGCCGCCTTGGGATCCCTGGATCTGGACCCGTAGCAAGGAACTTTGAAGTTAAACACTAAAAAACTCTAAGCCATCTCCGTGGAGATGTTGCCTGTACAACGGCAAAGAGAATGACTGGGGTAGGCGGAGCCTAGGAGGGATCATGTGACCAGCTTTGCTGGGCTCTTTGCCATTTCCTGTTGGGGAAGAGAATATCCCACAAGTAAGGATGACGCCGTGGACCGGACACACCTATGTTGGAGAAATTCTGTATGCCCTGAATCAGTAGAAGTTAAAAGAGGTATAGTGTGTTGAGTGATAGGTCCTGTTGTGAGAGTGGACCCATCAATAACTCTGAGGAATACAGGTGATTTCTTTTCAACAACAGGTATTTTATTGAGGTGAACAAAATTGATATCCATAAAATTGCCTGAAGCTCCGGAGTCTATTATTGCTTTGGCGTTCAACCTCTTATGGTCCCACTGTATTAAAAGAGATAAGTCACAATAAGTTTGGGAACTGTTATGAGAATCAGTTTTATGCATAAATGTAAACTTACTCTTCTTATTCTTGCTTAGAGTTGGACAGTCAGCGACTGTGTGGGTAGGGTCGGCACAATACATACATAGGCGCTGTGCCCTACGACGTAATTTTTCATCTGTAGTTAGGGGTCCTCTCAACATGCCAATCTCCATGGGGGTGATCTTTTCTGTTGAAGTTCCGGGTACTTTTGGATGAACTGTGGTTTGAACTTTATACTGGGAATCAGTATGATAGCGTTCTGCTTTACGCTCTCGAATTCGGCGATCTATTTGTGTAGCCAATCTCATTAAGGCTTCAAGAGACTCAGGCATTTCAGTGCGTGCAAGCTCATCCTTCAAGGTTTCCGAAAGACCAAGTCTGAATTGATTTCTGAGCGAAATTCGACTCCAAGATGAGTCTGTAGCATATAACTTAAATTCCGTAATATAGTCCTCTACGGGCCTTTTACCTTGTTTTAAGTGTCTCATTTTCAACTCTGCAGAAAGCTGAATATCGGTGTCACAGTAAAGTTCATCCATGGCCTGAAAGAAGTCACTTACAGAATTCAAAAGAGGAGAGTTAGCTTCACACAGTTGGTCTGCCCAACACCTAGGTTCAGCCCTTAGATAGGATATGGTGGTTAAGACTTTCACCCTGTCATTGGGGTATGTTCTAGGTTTTAAGCTATATAGGAGTGCACATGCATTTTTGAACTGTCTATATGACCTCCTATTTCCTGAAAATATTTCTGGTAGACAAACTTGAGGTTCCAGAGAGCTGGAATATTGTTCTTTGGAATCTTTTATAAGGCCCCTCAATACTTTGTTCTCAGTTTGTAAATCTATGATGGCTTTTCCCATCTGGTCCATTTTTGGGACATATCGTATACAACCTGTGGGAGGTCTGGTTGTTCCATTGATATAATTTTTTATGGCTTAGTAATATGTAACTGGTTTAATATGATTTCTCTTATGTAGTACAGGAATTAAATATAATATGTGTTACACCTAATATTTATTAATACTATGTAGAAGTATTAACATATGTTTCAGGTGTGGTTGATGGAAAAAAATCACTATATCAGTATGACAACTTATCTTATTAACTTCATAAGACAAGAGTAAAAGGATTATGAAAGTAAAAGTCAATGGTAGTCAATTAATTTTCTTATCAGATAATGCAGAACATATAGTTGTTTTTGAAAGGTATCCTAAGTATAATGTGAGGAGTTGCTTTCAAGATAATCTTTGTATAACCTTCAGATTAGGTATTGCATTTGTTAAGCAAATAGGAGGAAACAGCCGTTGATACAATAGCAAGCAAGAGTTAATAGCGGACAACAGAGAGAAAGATTGTTTGATATGATTACCACATAGTTCTAGGTAATAAGGCTATAGTCACTCGGATAGATGAAGCTGTACCTTAAAGTCAGGATCGCCTTTTTACCGGAGACTTGCGGCTGCTGAAATAACTTGCGGTTGCAGAGAGTTACTGTGATCCGGTCTGCTCTGAGAATGGCGTCTGACGTCAGAGCACGAGTTGCGGCAGGTAGCCGAATGTAAGAATCCAAATCTGTAAATGTTAAGCGTTATGATTTAATGTTGCAAAGTAAAAGTATCTTTACCATCCTCTGAGGAGAATCCTTTGTTGAAGTATTTGAGAGATTATTTAAATCCAAGAAGAGAATCAAATGTAGTTGTTGGTAGAAAGACGGCTGAAAAAGAGACTTGCACAAGCACTGTTAGAAATTAATAGCAAGCAGCGTAATTAGTTGCGGTATCTTAAAGAGAAAAGTTCTGAACAAATACAGGATCCAGAATCCAGTTGAAATGAGTGTATATAGGTTATCCGAGAGCTCAGGATAAGTTGTACTACCGAGGCAGTTCTAACAAATTACTAAGCAAGGAATGACAGTTTTCCAGGTGTTTTAAAAGGGGGTGTGAATGCATGATAGGTCAGTCAGAATTTAAAGGTATACACACAATTTATGTAACCTGACATAGGCACTTGTATTGGGTAACATTGTAACATCCTATAACTATATTATTATACGTTCTATACTCCCTGACGAGGGAGTTGTGTGGCTATTGTGAGCAGACTTGATTCTGCCTCTATTTGTTTATAGTACTGCCGCCGAGAAATAATATAACAAATAACATGATTAATAAATGTTATGTTTTATCATTGAATTATTGAATTTTTCTCACACATAACGTACTCCACCACCTACCTTTTCATGGTAATATGACCTGCAAGTGTGCCCAAACAATGCTTCTTAATGGATCCTAACTATCTCTCTAGTTGAACATGAATGCCTGCTGACTGCACATAGATATTGACAACATGTAAAAAAAACGCATATATATAATATATGCATTTTTTTTTTTAATTAATCAACCTTTAAATCCTGCTTTTACTTAGAGAAATATGTGTATCATTTCAAATATCTTATTCCTGATAGAATGCAATACAGCTTTAAAGGGTTCAAGTGAATATCCCAACAATATGGATCCTAACTATCTCTCTAGTTGCACATGAATACCTGCTGACTGCAACCATATGCAGACACATTGTAAACAAACAGACAAATTACCCAGAGAGGGAGGTCCTCACGACACACATTCAAGGAAATCATTACAAAATAACTTTGTTACTCCCAGTAATTTATCAGATCATAACTTGAATTAAGGCCATCTGGTATCCTTGTCTTTAATTTGTGTATCCAGAAGACCTCCCTCTTTCTAAGCAACCTGTCCCTGTCACCCCCTCTAACTGGACACTTCACTGTCTCAATTATTGTCCATCATAATGTTTCAGTACTCTTTGCATGCACCTTCCAGCAATGTTGCACCAGGGGAGTTGTAAGTTTTTCCTGCACGTAAGTAGACAGCATATATAGCTCGACAGTTAAGACATGAGAGGTGATCATAGGTTTTTCCAGTTGATGTACTCTTAAACCCCTGTCCTGCCTGTAGATGGTTACATATAGAACACCCTATATGACTACACCTAAACATCCCCTTGTGTTGCAAGCAAGAGGAACCACCAATACTTGGGGACCTCAACTGTGTTGGTGCCACTATATTCCCAATTGATAAGCCCTTCTTAAAGGCATACCTGCAGCCTTTGCTGACTACATCAATTAGACCATCATCCGCTTTCAAGATATCAAAGTGTTTTCAGATAATATTGCACACTTGGTGATAATCACTACTGTATTGGGTAATTCCATTTTCTCAGATTTTCCCTTTTTTGAGGAAGTCTCTCATATCTCTATTCGCAACCTTAATCTTTGAGGCAACTACATCTTTCCTCTTATATCCTCATTTATAGAAACGCTCTACCAAATCATTTCCATGTTTCTCATATAAAGTGTTATTTGAGCAATTCCTACGTGGCCTTATAAATTGTCCATTCAAGACCGATTTGAATACTCTTTTTGGATGATTGCTTTTACCGTGGAGCAGTGTATTCCCACATATGGGTTTCCTATACACCTCAGAAACGATTTTATTTGCTATAGTTCCTCGTAAATATACATCCAAATAGTTAATACAGTCACCACCAAATTCAAAGGTGAACTGAATCCCAACATCATTAAGATTTAACTCCTCAACAAAAGTGACTGCTTCATTTTCATTTTCTTGCCAAATAACAATCGGGTCGTCTATAAACTTCCTATAATAGATGACTTTATTCTTAATTGATTCACTACATCCAAAGATGTGGGACAGCTCCCACCAACCCATGAACAGGTTGGCATAGGAGGGGGCAAATTTGGCCCCATAGCTGTCCCACATCTCTGGAGGTAGTGAATTCCCTCAAACACAAAATGATTGTGTGTTAACAACATTCTGGTTACCTTTAGAATAAATTGTCTAAATTGTAAATCATAATTCGTAAACCTTTCCAAGAAAAAGTCAATCGCCCTCAATCCCTCTTCATGGGGTATTGAGGAATACAAAGCAACCACGTCTATAGTCAACCAGTTGTAGTCTTCCTGCCATGTCTGGGACTCAAGCTCAATCAGTAGTTGCTTTGTATCCCTCAAATAACTCCTAAGGTTTTTCACAAGGGGCTGAAGGATGGCATCCAACCACTCGGAAAGAGGTTCAAAAAGAGAACCAATTCCACTTATGATCGGCCTCCCCTTAACATTGGATAAAGACTTGTGGACCTTAGGGAGAAAATTAAATATAGGAACAATCGGGTTATCAACAAATAAAAAATTACTAGTTTTATCATCCAAATGACCTGCCTCCTTTCCATCATCTATTAGATGTTTGAGTTCCATCTTAAATCTGTTCACAGGGCTCGCTCTCAACTTTTCATATTGAGCTAGATCTGACAACTGACGGGTTGCTTCATGTACAAAAAATTGCCTATCCATGACAACAATAGACCCTCCTTTGTCTGCCCCCCGAATTACTATGAACAAATTATTGCCCAGTTTTTCCAGCGTTTCCTTTTCTTCAATGCTCAAATTTTTACCCTGATTCCTTCTTTGAGTATAGACTAGGGTGTTCAGATCACTCTCCACCCTGCTTTGGAATTTTTCCAATATCCCTCCTCTAGATTGAATAGGGTAGAAATTTGACACTAGATTAAAACTGGGACCAGAACTAACCTTACTCTCATCCAAAGTTGTGATCTCATCCCTAATATTTTCGGCATATAAGGATTAAAAAAAGCTTCTAGGTCACAAACCTCCTGAAAGGTTAAATCCAAAACCATCCTCCTTCAAACTCGTGGTGTCAGTACTGCTAGCATAGTCAATTCTTGTGTCATTCTTAAAATATTTCTTCAAAGTCAAATTTCTAATTAACCTATTTACATCCAAGAGTGTCTGGAAAAGATTGAAATTATTATTTGAGACAAAATTTAGCCCATAACTAAGTACTCTGATTTCCAGATCACTCAATGGATAGTTTGATAGGTTAATTACAGTATTCAGTTGTACTTTGTCCCTGACCTCCCCCTCCTGGGTGGATGTTTTACTTCCTATAAAATACCTCCCCCCCCCCCCCCCTTTGTATCCTTTTTGGGGCTTGGAAAAAACCTGAGAGATATCAGACCTGTCAGTGTCCCCAAATTCAACATTTACCCTATTAGTACTGGGTTGCACATCCTGATAATTGGATGTTACCTTTTTGTTTGATTCTTTAGGTCTCACAGATTGGTCTGATATAGTCACACTCTGTGTTGACCCCAGATACTTATATAAGCTTATATATAAGTAAGAAACTGGGTTAAAGGCAAAAGGATATTCTCACTTCTTAATACAAAATGCTACAGCAAGACTGCTAACTGGTCTGTTAAACGCCATGTGACAGCCATTCTGTAATCTCTACACTGGATACAATCAAATGGCCTACACTACTTGCTATTGGTCTGCTTTCTTAAAAAATAAAAAAAAAGCTCTTGGTGTAAGTCCCAACATATACTCTTCAATCAGCAAGGGCAATGTAGTATGGGAGCTTTAGTCATGCCATACCCTAGCACATTCACATATTATTATTATATATCAATGTTCTCAGCCCCTTTGATACATATGAGTAGTAAAAGGTATCTTTGTTTCCATTGTGATAGCCATTACACTCTTCAACTCTGGCTTGTTTAGATACTAAGGCGTGGAACACTTTATCCTAATTTTGACCAATGTGCTGAAGAATTGTGGGCTACTCAATATCATGTGACATTCATTACATTTTATAAAGTAATGAATGTGTTCCACATAAAAGAACAGAGAGAGTCCTCAAAGATAGATTATCATCAACTGAAACATTTAGTGAGCATTGTTCAGACATTTAAAGTATAAAATATTGGAATGTGTCAAGACTGGGGGCATTCCCTAATCTTCTGAATAAGGCAGGATAATGGTTTCAAAGGTTATTGGTGAAAGGGAATCTGGATAGAGGTAAAAGTCAAAGATATCTTGTAATCTGGTAGTCATGGTAAGTTTTTCAAAACTGTCCTGTAGCCAATCAAAACAGAGCTATTCAATAGTGATTGAAGATGCTCATTTTCATCTTTAACCTCCAAAATAAATATCAGCAATGCAAATATACAATTTTACTTAAAATTACATATAATGCTGCATTTAACTGTAGGATGATACAGACAGAACTATTTATATTTAGGCTTCTGCATCGTCTGACCCATGAAATTGGGAATTTTTCTAGCTTTATTTGAATATGTTCAGAACATACAGGGGTATACTCCAAACATTCCGAAAATTCTCATGTGCTATGAGAAAAATGGGATAGAAAGTGATCAGTTTTTTTTTTTTTTTTTTTTTGGCAAAATGATAGCAATATTTCTTAGTCAAAAACAGCTGAGGTTGATAACTACAATGATATTTGATCTCCATTTACCCAAAATGGCATAGTTAATTGCTAATAATGGCTGATGATCACAGAAAACTGAAATGGGATTAATGTCACCCATATGTATAGCAATTGGATAGGGTGATGTTTTTATAAAAAAATATTTTTTATGTAGTTTACTGGTAGGTTTAAATTGGCATAGATATCTGTATTGAATCCATGACTCTTCAAATATAGTAGATATATATTGTATATCTGTTTTTACATTTAATTGATGTTGATGATGGCGTATTCAGTATATTTTAATTGGTGAGATTCAATAATCATCAAAAAGTGCCATCGACATTGTTGCCATGGGCAGCACCATTGTGTTTTTCTGTTTTGAGCATACATAGGGGCCTAGTTATCAAGCCGTCAACCTCAAATACGCTGGAATTCCGCAGCGTATTTGTGTCGAGGCTGATTCGCCTTAGTTATCAAAGGCTCGAGACCGGCAAAAGTAGAATTTTGTGACGTAAACTTCGATCCGCCGGACTCAGTCCGACACCGATCGATTCTTACGTCACTCCAGATGTTCCACACACAAGTGCGGCACAATCTCACTACTTTTGCTAGTTATCAAAAAACTAGCAGGTACGCTCGGCACTTTTACGGCCCAGCGTACCTGGTTTTCAAAGCGCCAGCCTGGAGGCGGCGGATCCCATAGGAATCAATGGGAGTCTGACCATAGCGAAAGTACAAGTTCGCTGCTGACAGACATCCCATTGATTCCTATGGGAGCTGTCTACACCTAACACCCTAACATGTACCCCGAGTCTAAACACCGCTAATCTGACCCCCCCTACACCGCCGCAACTAAATAAAGTTATTACCCCCTAAACCGCCGCTCCCGGAGCCCACCACAACTATAATAAATGTATTAACCCCTAAACCGCCGCTCCCTGAACCCGCCGCAACCTATATTAAACGTATTAACCCCTATCCTGCCCCCCCCTACACCGTCGCCACCTATAATAAATTTATTAACCCCTATCCTGCCCCCCACTACGCCGCCGCCACTGTAATAAAATTATTAACCCCTAAACCTAAGTCTAACCCTAACCCTAACGCCCCCCTAACTTAAATAATTAATTAAATAAATCTAAATAAATTAACTCTTATTAACTAAATGAATCCTATTTAAAACTAAATACTTACCTTTAAAATAAACCCTAATATAGCTACAATATAATTAATAATTATATTATAGCTATCTTAGGATTTATATTTATTTTACAGGTAACTTTGTATTTATTTTAGCTAGTTAGAATAGTTATTAAATAGTTATTAACTATTTAATAACTACCTAGCTAAAAGAAATACAAAATTACCTGTAAAATAAATCCTAACCTAAGTTACAATTAAACCTAATACTACACTATCATTAAATTAACTAAATAAACTACCTACAAATAACTACAATTAAATACAATTACATAAACTAACTAAAGTACAAAAAATAAAAAAATCTAAGTTACAAAAAATAAAAAAATAAGTTACAAACACGTTAAAAATATTACAACAATTTTAAGCTACTTACACCTAATCTAAGCCCCCTAATAAAATAACAAACCCCCCAAAATAAGAAAAATCCCTACCCTATTCTAAATTAAATAAATTTCAAAGCTCTTTTACCTTACCAGCCCTTAAAAGGGCCATTTGTGGGGGCATGCCCCAAAAAGTTCAGCTCTTTTGCCTGTAAAAGAAAAATACAACCCCCCCAACATTAAAACCCACCACCCACATACCCCTAATCTAACCCAAACCCCCCTTACAAAAACCTAACACTAATCCCCTGAAGATCATACTACCTTGAGTCGTCTTCACTCAGCCGAGCCACCGATGGAACTGAAGAGGACATCCGGAGCGGAAGAAGTTAATCCTCCAAGCGGCGCTGAAGAAATCTTCCATCCGATGAAGTCATCATCCAGGCGGCGCTGAAGAAGTCTTTGATCCGGCCGATGTCATCTTTCAAGAGGCGCTGAAGATGTCTTCTATCCGGGTGAAGTCATCTTCCAAGCCGGGTCTTGAATCTTCCTTCCGCCGACGCGGAACCACCTTCTTCACCGACGGACTACGACGAATGACGGCTCCTTTAAGGGACGTCATCCAAGATGGCGTCCCCTCAATTCCGATTGGCTGATAGGATTCTATCAGCCAATCGGAATTAAGGTAGGAAAATGGAATCAGCCAATCAGATTCAAGTTCAATCCGATTGGCTGATCCAATCAGCCAATCAGATTGAGCTCGCATTCTATTGGCTGATCGGAACAGCCAATAGAATGCGAGCTCAATCTGATTGGCTGATTCCATCAGCCAATCAGATTTTTCCTACCTTAATTCCGATTGGCTGATAGAATCCTATCAGCCAATCGGAATTGAGGGGACGCCATCTTGGATGACGTCCCTTAAAGGAGCCGTCATTCGTCGTAGTCCGTCGGTGAAGAAGGTGGTTCCGCGTCGGCGGAAGGAAGATTCAAGACCCGGCTTGGAAGATGACTTCACCCGGATAGAAGACATCTTCAGCGCCTCTTGGAAGATGACATCGGCCGGATCAAAGACTTCTTCAGCGCCGCCTGGATGATGACTTCATCGGATGGAAGATTTCTTCAGCGCCGCTTGGAGGATTAACTTCTTCCGCTCCGGATGTCCTCTTCAGTTCCATTGGTGGCTCGGCTGAGTGAAGACGACTCAAGGTAGGATGATCTTCAGGGGATTAGTGTTAGGTTTTTGTAAGGGGGGTTTGGGTTAGATTAGGGGTATGTGGGTGGTGGGTTTTAATGTTGGGGGGGTTGTATTTTTCTTTTACAGGCAAAAGAGCTGAACTTTTTGGGGCATGCCCCCACAAATGGCCCTTTTAAGGGCTGGTAAGGTAAAAGAGCTTTGAAATTTATTTAATTTAGAATAGGGTAGGGATTTTTCTTATTTTGGGGGGTTTGTTATTTTATTAGGGGGCTTAGATTAGGTGTAAGTAGCTTAAAATTGTTGTAATATTTTTAACGTGTTTGTAACTTATTTTTTTATTTTTTGTAACTTAGCTTTTTTTATTTTTTGTACTTTAGTTAGTTTATGTAATTGTATTTAATTGTAGTTATTTGTAGGTAGTTTATTTAGTTAATTTAATGATAGTGTAGTATTAGGTTTAATTGTAACTTAGGTTAGGATTTATTTTACAGGTAATTTTGTATTTCTTTTAGATAGGTAGTTATTACATAGTTAATAACTATTTAATAACTATTCTAACTAGCTAAAATAAATACAAAGTTACCTGTAAAATAAATATAAATCCTAAGATAGCTATAATATAATTATTAATTATATTGTAGCTATCTTAGGGTTTATTTTACAGGTAAGTATTTATTTTTAAATAGTAATAATTTATTAAAGTATAGTGTAGTGTTAGGTGTAATTGTAACTTAGGTTAGGATTTATTTCACAGGTACATTTCTCTTTATTTTAGCTAGGTAAGCTATTAAATAGTTAATAACTATTTAATAGTTATTGTACATGGTTAAAATAAATTGAAAGTTACCTGTCAAATAAATATAAATCCTAAGATAGCTAGAATATAATTCTTATTTATATTGTAGCTATATTAGGGTTTATTTTAAAGGTAAGTATTTAGTTTTAAATAGGATTCATTTAGTTAATAAGAGTTAATTTATTTAGATTTATTTAATATTTAAGTTAGGGGGGCGTTAGGGTTAGACTTAGGTTTAGGGGTTAATACTTTTATTACAGTGGCGGCGGCGTAGTGGGGGGCAGGATAGGGGTTAATAAATTTATTATAGGTGGCGACGGTGTAGGGGGGGCAGGATAGGGGTTAATAGGTTTAATATAGGTTGCGGCGGGTTCATGGAGCGGCGGTTTAGGGGTTAAACTATTTATTTAGTTGCGGAGAGGTGCGGGATCAGCAGGATAGGGGTTAATAATTTTATAATAGAGGGCGACGGTGTAGGGGGGGCAGGATAGGGGTTACTAGGTATACTGTAGGTGGCAGCGGTGTCCGGGAGCGGCGGTTTAGGGGTTAATACATTTATAAGAGTTGCGGCAGGGTCTAGGAGCGGCGGTTTAGGGGTTAATACATTTATAAGAGTTGCGGCGGGGTCTAGGAGCGGCGGTTTAGGGGTTAGTAACTTTATTTAGTTGCGGGGGGCTCCGGGGGCGCCGGTATAGGGGGTAGAACAGTGCAGTTTAGTGTGAGTGCTTAGTGACAGGCTAGCAATAAAGCTGGGAAAAAGCCGAAGGGCAGCGAGATCGGATGAGTGATAACTGTCACAGTCCGCTGCTCATCGCCCCGCGGCTTTTTGACAGCTTTATTTGATAACTTAGGCGAACGTATTCAAGGTCCGCGGCGGCGAAGGTAGGCGAGCTTAGGCGGGCGTATTGGGCCGGCGAAGCCAGAAAAGTAGACGGCTTGATAACTACCCCCCATAGTTTGTGCCTGATGTGTGATATCGAACAATAGATGTTGATCATTTATAAAATGCCTTTGGCTGTTGAATTGGATGTGTCTAACTTGTATTTAGTTCATAACTTGTGGTTGGGTATTCAGTATATTTTAATTGGTGAGATTCAATAATCATCAAAAAGTGCCATCAACATTGTTGCCATGGGCAGCACCATTGTGTTTTTCCGCTTTGAGCATGCTTAGATTGTGCCTGATGTGTGATTTTGAACAATGGATGTTGATCATTTATAAAATGCCTTTGGCTGTTGAATTGGATGTGTCTAATTTGTTGTCAATATTTAGTTGATAACTTGTGGTTGGGTGCATTGTATGGGTGACATTTCCAATATCGATTTGGTATTTTCCTAATACGAAAATTGTGTTATCCTTTACACTGTTATCCCTCCCATATTGAAAAAAGGGTATTAAGAGTTAAAAAAATAGCCAATAAACAAGATCAACAAAATTAGAAATAACCCCATAGTTGGAAATTTGGCTTTTTGTTTGTGTGACTTCTTTTCTTCTCCATAGACAGATAGATAGATAGATAGATAGATAGATAGATAGATAGATAGATTGATAGATAGATAGATAGAGCCAATAACTTATTATAGTTTTTTTTTTTTTAAAACATGAAGTAGGTTAAAAACAAAATTCAAAAAAATGTATTTAGATACCCCAACAAAATGAAAACAAAATGAACCTAATTTGCACATTTAAATAGTATTTCCTGTATACATGTTGCTTATCCCTTTTCAGGGCCAGCAGGGCAAGTGGGCAAGACAGGCCAAACTGGATCAGAAGGACCAATGGGTAAGTGACAAAGCATCATGTTGCATTGTGACTGGCTATACTTTATTGTACTGGAATGAATAATAAATAATGTACCATATATCATGATTTTCTTTCGTCATGTTGAGAGTCAAATTTGAAAGAGATGTAGTTATCTGATAAGTGATTTAATCTTACCATTGCGTATTTATTGTTTTCAATAGGTAAACCTGGTGGTAAAGGGGAACTAGGTGAAAAAGGTGAGAGCTAATAAAATTATACATTTACAGAAGATTTTTGATACCCTGGGCTGTGAAAAGTTCAATTCCTAATGTGTTGCTGTGTTCATTTTGCTGAAAAAACTAAGATGTTTAACTATATAGGAAAATATATACAGGTATGGATATATTTATATATATATATATATATATATATATATTTACAATAAAAAAAAAATTTATGCTTACCTGATAAATTTATTTATTTCTTGAAACGGTGAGTCCACGAATCATCAATTACTGTTGGGAATATCACTCCTGGCCAGCAGGATGAGGCAAAGAGCACCACAGGAAAGCTGCTAAGTATCACTTCCCTTCCCACAACCCCCAGTCATTCGACCGAAAGAAAAAGAGAGGAAGGAAATAACACAAGGTGCAGAGATGCCTGAGGTTTATATAAAAAAAACTGTCTGAAAACAGGGAGGGCTGTGGACTCAACATGTCAAGAAAGAAATAAACTTATCAGGTAAGCATACATTTTGTTTTCTTTCTTAAGACACAGTGAGTCCACGGATCATCAATTACTTTTGGGAATCAATACCCAAGCTAGAGGACACAGATGATAAGGGAAGGCAAGACAGGTGACCTAAACAGAAGGCACTACTGTTTGCAGAACCTTTCTCCCAAAAGAAGCCTCAGCCAAGGCAAAAGTATCAAATTTATAGAATTTAGAAAAAGTGTGCAAAGAAGACCATGTCGCCGCCTTACAAAATCTGTTCTACAAAGGCCTCATTCTTGAAAGCCTAAGAAGAGGACACCACCCTGGTGGAGTAAGCTGTAATTCTCTCAGGATGCTGCTGTCCAGCAGTCTCATAAGCCATACGAATAACACTTCTCAACCAGAGGAAAAGAGAAGTGGCAGAAGCTTTCTGGCCTTTACGTTTTCCAGAAAGGCAAACAAACAATGCAGAAGACTGACAAAAGTCCTTCTTAGCCTGCAGATAGAATTTAAGAGCCCGCACAGCGTCTAAGTTGTGTAACAAACGTCCTTAATAAGAAGAAGGATTAGGACAGAGAGAAGGAACAACAATTTCCTGATTAATATTTCTGTCCGAAACAACCTTAGGGAGAAAACCAAACTTGGTATGGAGAACTGCCTTATCTGCATGAAATAAGAGATAAGGAGATCAGACTGCAAAGCTGAGAGTTCCGAAACTCTCTGAGCAGAAGAAATAGCAGTAAGTAACAAAACCTTCCAAGATAACAACTTAATATCTATGGAATGCATAGGCTCAAACGGAGCTTGTTGTAAAACTTTAAGAACAAGGTTAAGGCTCCAAGGTGGAGCAACTGACTTAAACACAGGCCTGATTCTGACCAGGGCCTGACAAAAGGATTGTACATCTGGCATGTCCGCCAGGCACTTGTGTAGCAGAATGGATAGAGCAGAAATCTGACCCTTGAGGGTACTGACAGATAACCCCTTCTCAAGGCCTTCCTGGAGAAAAGATAAGATCCTTGGGATCCTGACTTTACTCCAAGAATATCCTATAGACTCACACCAATAAAGATATTTATACCATATCTTATGGTAAATCTTACTAGTGACAGGCTTACGAGCCTGAATCATGGTCTCAATGACCGATTCAGAAAATCCACGCTTAGCTAAAAGCAATCTCCAAGCAGTCAGCTTCAGAGAAACGAGATTAGGGTGATGGAAGGGCCCCTGAAGCAGAAGCTACTAGATCTGCATAACAGATACTGCTTAGAATCACTGATGCTTTCTCCTGCTTGGTCTGAGCGATGACTCGCGGAAGGAGAGCAAACAGAGAAAAAGATATGCCAACCTGAAGTTCAAAGGAACTGCTAGAGCATCTATCAGAAAGGCTTGAGGATCTCTCGACCTTGAACCATAGTTTGGGAGCTTGGTGTTCTGACAAGATGCCATCAGATCCAATTCCGATAGCCCCCACTTGAAGGTCAAGTTTGAAAACACCCCTGGATGAAGTTCCCACTCCCCGGGATGAAAAGTCTGTCTGTTGAGAAAATCCACTTTCCAATTGTCCACTCCTGGAATGTGGATCACAGATAGACAGCAGTTGTGGGTCTCTGCCCACAGAAACATTCGAGCTACCTCTTTCATGTTCAAGGAACTCTGAGTTCCTCCCTGGTGGTTGATGTAAGCCACTGAGGTTATGTTGTCTGACTGGAACCTGATAAACAGGGCTAAAGGTAGCTGGGGCCAAGCCGGAAGAGCATTGAAGATTAGCTCTAGGATGTTTATGGGAAGAGCTGACTCTTCCTGAGACCAGAGACTCTGAGCCTTTAATGAGTCCCTGACTGCTCCCCAGCCCAGCAGACTTGCATCCATGGTCACAATCACCCATGAAGGTCTGTGAAAGCAAGTTCCCTGAGAGAGGTGTTCCTTACATTGAGCTACTGACGGCCAAAGAGAGGACTGAAGGGCAAGGCAAGAATAAAAAATCTTGGACTTTCTGAACTCTGTCAGAAACATCTTCATCCATAGGGAATCTATTATGGTCCCTAAGAATACTACCCTTGTAGCTAGAACAAGGGAACTCTTTCCCAGATTCACCTTCCATCTGTGGGAACGAAGAAAGACAACAAGATCTCCATATGAGAGTTTGCTTGTTGAAAAGCCGGCGCCTGAACCAGAATGTCATCCAGATAAGGCGCCACTGCAATTCCCCGAGACCGGATCACTGCCAATAGAGCCCCCAGAACCTTTAAGAAGATTTTGGGAGCTGTGGCAAGGCCAAATGGAAGAGCTACAAACTGAAAGTGATTGTCCAGAAAGGCAAATCTCAAAAATTTGTGATGATCTCAGTAAATGGGAACATTAAGGTACGCATCCTGCAGGTCTATCGTCGTCATGAACTTACCCTTTTGGACCAAGGGAAGAATGGAACTCTGAGAAACTTGTTTAAACACTTTAAGTCTAGAATTGGTCAGAAGGTTCCCTCTTTCTTGGGAACTACAAACACATTTTAATAAAATCCTAGACCCTGTTCCTGAATCGGAACTGGAATTATCACTCCCAGGTCGGAAAGATCCTGTAAGCATTTTAAGAACGCCGCCTATCTTTTTATCTGGTTTACAGATAATCTGGAGAGGAGGAACCTGCCCTTGGGAGCAAAAGTATTGAATTATAACTTGTAACCCAGGGATACGATGTCCACCGCCTAGGGATCTGGAACATCCCGTATCCATGCTTGAGCGAATTGATAAAGTCTGCCCCGGATCAGGGGCAAACTCTTCATGCTGACTTGGAATCAGCTGCTGCTTTCTTTGATTGCTTCCCCTTATTCCAAAACTGATTGGGTTTCCAAGAAGGTTTGGACTGTTCCTGCTTGGAAGAGGAAGGGAAACACCTTTCTGTCTGTTCCTCTTATCTTGCAGCTGGAAGAACCTTTACCGCCTGCGATATCTGAAATTATTTCTGCCAGGCCAGGTCCAAACAAGGTCTTTCCCTTGTAAGAGATCGCCAAAACTTGGACTTAGACGAAACATCCGCAGACCAGTATTTTAACCATAAGGCTCTGCGAGCTAGAACAGCAAAACCAGATATTTTTGCTCCCAATTTAATTATTTGTAAGGAGGCATCATTGATAA
Organism: Bombina bombina; assembly: GCF_027579735.1. Taxonomy (NCBI): domain Eukaryota; kingdom Metazoa; phylum Chordata; class Amphibia; order Anura; family Bombinatoridae; genus Bombina; species Bombina bombina. Next base: position 39,469,226 of record NC_069510.1, read on the forward strand.
AGGAATTGGCTAATTTAAGAGCCTTATCCTGTCCTGAATCTCCACCAAGGGAGTTTCTGCTTGAAAAGAGTCAGACAATGCATCAAACTAGTAGGCTGCCGCACTGGTCACAGTGGCAATACACACTGCAGGTTGCCATTGGAGACCCTGATGAACATACATCCTTTTTAGTAAGGCCTCCAGCTTTTTGTCTTTAAACGAACAGCTATCCTTTATGGGAATAGTGGTTCTCTTAGCCAAAGTAGAGATCACTCCTTCCACCTTGGGAACCGTCTGCCACGACTCCTTGATAAAGTCAGCCACCGGAAAACATCTTCTTGAAAATTGGAGATGGAGAGAAAGGGATTCCAGCTTCTCCCACTCCCGTGCAATATTCTCTGAAGCACGGTCCGGTACAGAAAATGCCTCCACCGCTGAGGGAACATCAAAGTACTTATTTAGCTTGCTAGATTTTTTGGGGTTGACTACGACAGTCATATCGGAGTCGTCCAGAGTAGCCAAAACCTCCTTTAACAACACACTGAGGTGTTCCAGCTTAAATCTGAAGGATACAACTTCAGCATCAGGAGAAGGAATTACATTGTCAGAATCAGAGGCTACCGACGTGTCTTCCTCATCACACTTCTGAGAAAGAGCAACTGGTTAGCCAAAACTGGATCAGAAGCCGTACTCACTGAATCTTTAAACTTCCTCTTGCAGCTAATGCAGCAGATACCGCAGAGGATACGTGGGCAGCAATTTCTGCCTGCAAGTAAACTCCTCCAGGAGCATGAGAGGAACCTCAGGACACTGCATGTGAAGATGACAAAGATTGGGATGCTTGAAGAGAAAGCTGCAGCATTTCTGATACAGGAGAAACCTGAACAGCGTCAGCCTTAGAGAATGGTGGATCAGAATCAAAAAGTCTATCCTTGTAAAATAAAGTTCTTTCAATACGGAAGAAGAAAAAGGAAGAGGGGGTTCTACATGGTTGCTAAAACAAAGCTTGCCTTCAACAGATGGCAAGGCCTCTTGTTCCATTTGCAAATAACAAAAGTGTAGAAAAGCACACTCAAAAAAAATAAAAAATTTGAAATTCGACACTGTCTCTTAAGGGCATAAGAATTTTTCAAAAATTATATCAACACCTACACCTAACTGCTGAGGTGCCTACCTGCCCCAGATGACCAGGATTCTGCCTAAAACGGGGTAGAAAGGGATCATCACCGAACTGGATCCCCCTAGAGCCAAGAGAAAGCGAAGTCAGATATATCCGATGCTGGAGCTGCTAACTTGATGAGTCACCACTCCGGAGTCTACTGTAATTTGCGCTAGAAAGCGCGTGCTCGAACAGCAAAAAAAAAAGAAAAGACCACATCTCTTAGTGAAGACAGAAGTGGTCTCCGAAGCCATTTTTAAAATTTTAAATGGCAAACATTTCTTGCCTAAATTCATAAGCGCATGGTCGGTTATACAGTTAGTTACACCGGAGCCAGGAGAAATAAACTGAGCCACCAAAGAGCCGGGTATTAACCCTGTAGTGCCCAAGAATACACTATCTTCTCACTTCACTAGTGCCTGCTAATCTGCCCAATACAGATACCTACTAGGATCAATCTATAACATCCCATTTTTTTCTTTATATTGCAGCATACATTATAAGCTACTTAAAGTGCCAGTGTCCCCTGATACTCCAAGGAAAAGAATTGGCACTTACCTGTATTATAGGCTGTCCTCTGGTATGAGAGGAAGCTACTTCTCACAGAGACCTAGGATAAAAGAAATGAACAGAGTAAGCCTACTCTGGCATTCTGAGAGAGGGCAGCAACGTGTTAGGAAAATACAATGAGGCCCACCCCACAAGTTCTTAACTGCTTTAAAGCTACCACAGCCCTGCTGAAGAGACTAACATGGAGTACAGCTAGACCCATATTGTGATGGAAGATCAGAGCACTCCTGCCCTGGCTTCAAAATAAAAAAAATCTTGATAGAAGAATCTTATATAGACACCTATAACTTCACCTCCTCCTTGCACTGAAGGCAAAGAGAATGACTGGGGGTTGTGGGAAGGAAAGTGATACTTAACAGCTTTGCTGTGGTGCTCTATGCCTCCTCCTGCTGGCCAGGAGTTATATTCCCAACAGTAATTGATGATCCGTGAACTCACCATGTCTTAAGAAAGAAAAGGACATTATCCTGTAAGTGAAATATTTTACTGTATATATGTACAGTACGTATTTTACTGTATGTATGTACAGTAGATTTACAGTAAAATACATACATATGTATACTGTACATATACATATATACATGTACGTGTGTATATATATTATTTCTTTTTGTATATTGCAAAGTCATAAAGATATAGCGAATTAACTAGTTATATTTTTCAACAGGTGATGTTGGTCACCCTGGTGTTGAAGGTGTAATTGGTCCAAAAGGTAAGAACTTCAGAGAACTATAAAATAAATCTAAAAAATGTTTGTTTTTCGTATAAAAAAAGTGTATGATTCTGAAAATGTTTTATTTAATTGTTTTCAATTTTATAAATTAATAAAGTAAATAAAAAAATAAACTAATACAAAAAAGTTTTATAATGACTTCACACTGTGTGAACTTTTCACTGACACTCATTACACTGCAATCTATCAGAAAAAAAAACATTTCACATTTTTTCTTTTTTCACACTAGATTTCTAAAAAGGTTTTAAAAAGATTTTACACATATGGAAACCCAGTTTCAACCACAGTAACATGTCACTTGTATGCTCTTCACTCCTTTTTTTTTTTTTTTTTTTTGTGAAGAGGGGTTTCCTATTGAAATGAGATCATATGTATAGAAATATATTAATCTACTACCCCATTATGGACAATAATTATTCCATCACTGCACCATGGTAACTGATGCAAGACCTAATATTATAATAGCGGAGCAGTCACTTAATCAAAAAAATATATATCTTTTTTTTTTTAAAGGAGGCAGCCAGATAAATGGAAGAAGGAAGTAATTCCCTTCTAAAATAAGTGCACTTTGAGATAATTGTTTTACAAAATACATTCACATGCAATATCTGAATACTGCATAGATTCATATGCAATACTTCCATACATTATTGCTTACTGTCACTTTAAAGAATGCAGGGTGCACTCCAGCTTCTCTTTAAGCAGACTTTGAATAGGTGAATTACAGGAAAGATAAGCAATATCCACATAGAACTGATTTTTTCAACTATGCTTATTAAACATTTTTTTAGGAATGTAATGTTAAGATTAATATTTTATTAAACTAATCAGTAATCTACAGGTACTGTGAATGGGAAAAATCTACTTTCAGTCAATAGTCCCTATACCAATACATAAGAGTTGGCAAAAAAATAAATGTAGTTTTCCGTTTCCTGCTTCCTTTTGTATGGGATGCTTCACATTTCTCTTACACCCTATTTGGGTATACACAAAACAACTACAAAGCCCAGCAAAAGAGGAAATGAAGGGGAGCGGAGGAACAGACAATACCAATTAGGATTATAAACTTTTTATTATAAAATATATATACACTTAAAAAATATGTGGTTTTACATGCAAACTAATATATTGTTCATTGCAACATTCTTATAGTCTGAAATTTACCATCACTTTAACAAGGAAAAATAAAGACCAACAGCTAAGATATATGCCTTTCAAAAGAGGTCAAAATTAGTTTTCAAGAGGATAGAATAGGTTAAAATACTGATGAGTACCAAAGAGCTTTACATGATCAGGCCCTGAATTTCAAGTGAGTAGTCATTTTTTTCTGACAAATTTCAAAGACACTTTCATTTCCCCTGCCCCTTGTATCATGTGACAAGCAATAACCAATCACTAATGCATATACTGTGAACTCTTGCACATGCTCAATAGGAGTTGGTGCTTCAGGAATTTTGCATATTAAAGCATTGTCCACATTTTAACAAAATAAGTAATTTGGAAATATTTTGAAATTGCATGTTCTATCAAAATCATTAAAGTTTGTCCCTTTAAAGGGACAGTATACTATAAAATTGTTTTTCCCTTAATGTGTTTCCAATTACTTTTTTACCAGCTGCAGAGTATAAAATGTATGAGATTTGCTTTTTTACGGCTTATTTGTGTATATGAATTAGCTGATTTTGTGTTTCGAAGCCACAACCTAATAAAATGGGTTGAGGTTGTAGGTATAATCAGATCTCATTACTTTATCACATTGTGTACTTATACATCCTTCTTTATCTTATATCTGTCCGTAAACCAATCACTAATACTTGGAGAGAACAATGGAAAATTAACATTTTATTACCCAATCTCTTCTATACCCCACTGGGAGTGACATTTCTTCTAACTTTCAGGATGGGTGGGGATACCACAGGCTAAATAAACTAATTCAAATGCCAATATAAGGGTAATGGAAATACTTGTAAACAATTTAAAAAGTGGTAAAGTGGATCATTGGGAACAAATTAAAGGGGATAACATTTTTGAGTAAACTGTCCCTTTAACTATGTCTGTTCTTTAGGAGAACATGGTGAAGCTGGAACTGCAGGAACAAAGGGAGATAAAGGTAAAATATAAGAGAAACCACAAACTAATAGGAAACTATCTACGAACCGTGTTTTATATTTCAAAGTTGTTTCTATATTTCATCCAGTTGTAAAAAACAAAGGAGTCTCTTTACTGCTTTCTACCTGCTCTCACTCCTCAAGCATTTATCATTTGCAACACACATGGGCAACTGGTCCATTCATGTACCATGGTCTGAATTTATAAGTAGAGCAGTATAAAGTTTGACATTTTTTTATATAGATGTACTAGCCCAAAAAGAATAACCCTAGACAAGTGTTTCTCGATTCCAGGGCACACTAACAGGTCATATTTTCAGGATGGGTGCATCCGTCCAAGTTCGGATGGTAAATTAAAAATGAAAAAGGAAGCAGTTGATTGTCACTGTGATCATGTGCTTAAAAAATGACACTGAATATCTCCTGGGGGACGTGCCTGTGTTGCTAGAAACGTTCCTCAGTCAGATCAATTGGTATTTGTACACAGAAGGGAGCAGGACACTGCAAAAGTTTGGACATTCATTGTCGTCCCAAAGGTGTTTTTAGGACAGAATGGAAAATCCGAAGAGCATCTAGGGGGTTAATGGTCTGCTGGTTATTTCACCTGTGCTGTAGTTCAGATATCCTGATAATATGGCCTGTTAGTGTGCCCTGAGGAATGGAATTGAGGCACATTTCCTTTAACACCTATCAATTTTAACATTATTTTTATTTTTTCAACAGGAGAATATGGTGTAACTGGAGCCCAAGGAAAGGAGGGTAGGAAAGGTAAGATTACTGGAAAACTTTATATGCTGATCCTTCTTTGCTTATAAAATATGATTAGAGAGTAGAGACAAAATAGGTAAACATTGCTCACCATAATAAATTATTATACATGTTAACATTTGTCACTAATTGGCTGAAGGAAGGGAATAAGATAAAATACTGCAAAACAATGGAAGTTTTGTTAACTGCCTACTCCTGATTGGATTCTCTGAATATGGAAATCAGTGGTAGAATTTGGGACTTTGAAAAAGAAAGCAAGGTGTTAATGTATTAAGAAAGCTTTCACACTCATCCTACATAGATACAAAACCCTTTATCCAGCTTATACATGCAACCTAATGGTAGGTTTATATCATGGCTTAATATTTTGAATACATAGTAGTAACAACAGAAAACCTAGTACAGTAATGTAGTCAGAAAAGTAATAGTTATTTTAAATAAATACAGGCTAGCATGTGCATTGTAGAACACAGAAAACAAACCATGGTGGACGCCGGCAGAGAATTTTATAACTTACTTGCGGGGGAGGGGGACAGAAATGGTAATTTTCGTTATTTTATTTAAAAAATATATTAATGAAAAAGTCTTGACTTCAGAATTATTCTGGATTTTGGAATTCCGAAATTGGAGATTTAAACCTGTATATTGTTAGAAGCCCTGTTACAGGATGTCTGTGTCCCTTTAAAGATTTATTGTGAAAAACAATATTGCTGTGCCTATGGTGTGGATCTCCCAGAATATATACAGTATATATAGTAATAAACCTTGAAAATGTAGCTGGCTAATAAATCTCTCCAAGTATATAAAAAAATGTGACTTTGTCCTATTATTGTTTAATATAAAGCTATGTATCCACTGGGCATTAGACCTCACAAAAAGCTCTGTTTAATTAAGTGTAATTATACCATATAACACTAATAACTTTAGCAGAAAGGGCTTTGGGGCTTCTATACTTTCACAGAGTTTACAATGCTCAACTTATGAGGTTTTTGATTCTTTTAAGACTAATATCATCCTAGTTGGAGAAATCTGACTACCCCAGACATACCTAAAGTTGAACTATAGCCTACAGGCCACAATTCAGCCTCAGTGCTAAATAAATGAATTTAAAAAAAAATTATAATTTTTTTTTGCTTTAGTATGTAAACATAATTTCCATGAACACTCAGAACTTTTTCTGGTTACAAAATAAAAAACTAAAATGCTCTAAGCTACTGGCAACCTGTGTAGTAGCAGGAGACAGTTGCTTGTTCCACAAGTACTGTGCACATAACTATACAATAGTAATTCATTACTTAAAAAACTAACTGAAAAGTGATAATGCTTATATATAAACAACTAAATCCCAGGCAGGTATATGTGCCTTTTTTTAACCTCACACTAGATGCACATGATACTTTTCCCTTCAGTCTTTGGATTTAGCTGGGGGCAGACAAAGAATTGCAATAAGAATGTGATATTGGATGGGGATTCGGGGTACAGGCTCAGGAGAAGCAAAATAGGAGAAATACAAAGCTAATGAATCAGCTCTTCTCTGCATGAGTAAGAGTGACTAAGGAGGAAGTGGTATTATCATTATTATTTTTTAGAATCTTTTTATTAGGAGGAATTTGTAATAAAATAACAGAGGGCAGGCAACCCTGGCTGTGAATGATATTACATAAGAGCTGCCTTTAGTCTTCTATATAGTTCAGTATAGCTCACATTATGTAAATGAGGGGAGGGAGGGGTTGAAACTCACTGCAGCTTCATGTAATTAGGAAAATTAACCCTTTAATGCCTGGTTATTGGTCACCCTAGTAAAGCATTTATATATATCAACAATATTAATAGATTTATTTAATGATGTGAACTGCACAGATTAAAACATAATGATTGGTGGGATATAAAATAAGCAGAGAGATTTGTTTAATTATGGTTTGCATTCAGAGCTTGGAGTTAAAACAAAAAACTTGCTTATTTTATAAACACACATTCACATTGACACTAAATTCCCACGATAATCTGGCTGTATCTAGGGGTAATGTGGGAAAAACACCCAGATTATATTAAATCCGTGTATAGTTCGGGCAAACAAACAATTACTATTCATCTACATCTGATTTACTTAAAGGGACAGAAAACCTAAAATTGTTCTTTCATGATTTAGATAGAGAATACAATTATAAACAACTCTCCAATTTACATCTGCTATCAAATTTGCTTCATTCTCTTGGTATCCTTTGTTGAAGGAGCCACAATGCATTACAGGGAGCTAGCTGAAAACCTCCAGTGAGCCAATGACAAGAGGCATGTATGTGCAGTCAGCTAGTTCCCCAGTATCGCATTGCTGCTTTTGAGCCTACCGAGGTATGATTTTGAAAAAGGGTATAAAGAGAACAAAGCAAATGAGATAATAGAAGGGAATTTTAAAGTTGCTTCAAACTGCATGTTCTATCTGAATCATGAAAGAAAAATTGTGGGTTTCATTCCCTTTTACTCAACTCCAGGTTGTTTCCAGTCTATATAAAATGCATACAACACACATGGATTGTTTCCAGATCAGCTATGCATATACTGTACCTATATCAGTCAGATCTATGGTTATGTGACAATAAAACCTAAACATTTTGGTTTAACATTTCCAGTCCTCTAGAGACCCTAATTGCGATTGTCATGACTCATGAACTGGAGTAAAGAATGTCCTAATTTAAGCCACGGATGTGGTAGGATCTGGATATTTTTATATGCTCAGTATTGATTGTGATTACATAGGCATACGAAAATAATCAGATGTGTTAGTGTATTTTGTTACTGCGCTGCTGCTTGTCTATAACTACGTATAACCCCTGCAATGTCATAAACTTCTGCTACATAGCTAGGGTTGCCACCTCGGCCATGTTCTTATAAATTATACATGCTGCAGGGTAAGCAGGGTGGAACATGTATTAAGACTCTGGACATCCAATGAAAAGTACTGATGAACAGCACTATTCATGTTCCTCCCTGCACACCCTGCAGCATGTGTAACTCATAAATGTCCGGGAAAACATGGCCGAGGTGGCAACCCTATACATAGCTGAGCATGGTTTGTGACATGTTTTCCTGGACACTTATGAGTTACACATGCTGCAGGGTGTGCAGAGAGGAACATGAATAGTGCTGTCCAGGGGCACAATGCATGTTCTCTTCTGTGCACCCTGCAGCATGTATAACTCATAAGTGTCCAGGAAAACATAGCCAAGGTGGCAACCATACATGTGACTGGTGTCTGTGCGCATATGCATCTCATGATGGTCTCACAGGCTGTGTTCAATAAGGGACCAGTAGGTAGGGATGCCACCATGTTTTCCTGGACAGTTATGAGTTATACATGTTGCAGGGTGCGCAGAAGGGAACATGCATTGCGTCGCTGGACATCACACGGATAATGATCCTGGACAGCACTATTCATGCTCCTCCCTGCACACCCTGAAACATGTATAACTCATATGTGTCCAGGAAAACATGGCTGAGGTAGCAACCCTAACAGTAGGACGTTGCTTCTTCCGTGCTGACTTAGGAACATTAAACACACTCCTGCTTTTTGTCTAAAAATTGTGCTTTGTGCCACGCTCCCTAGAGCAACCAAAAAGCAAAATCTGTGACCTAGAGTTTCAAAATGCTTCAAAATGCCTAAACCAGCTATTTGATTTGAAGCATTTGCAGGTTACAGGGTTTGTTTTTTTTGCCTTCTAGGGAGTGTGACACAAGCACAATTGTACAAAAGCAGAAAAATTTTAACATTGTTTTAACTATGTGCTTATCTCTTTTGCAGAGGTTAAACATAAAGTAATATGCAACCAATAGTGCATTAAATGAATACTGTAACAAATATAAACATTTAATTATTGCACTATTCTGTTCCTTTAATACACTGGTTTTCAAACCTGTCCTCAGGCATCCCTAACAGGTCAGATTTTGAGGATATCTGAACTGTAGCACATGTGAAACAATCAGCTGATTAGTAAACATGCGGCTAGATTACGAGTTTTGCTGTATGAGTAAAAAAGCAGCGTTGAGGCTCATAACGCTGCTTTTTCACTACCGCTGCTATTACGAGTCTTGTAGGTACAGCTGTACCGCACACTTTTTTAGCCGTACCGCAAATTAACTTAAGCAATTTGCGTAAAGTCTTTTTTCAATGGGACTTCCATAGCGCCGGTATTACAAGCTTTTTTTTTAGGCCAAAAAGTGAGCGGTACAGCCTATCCCACAAGATTCGTAAAGCATTTTAAAGTCAGTAGTTATGAGTTAGGGTGTTAGGTGTAAACATAAAATTTGTTTCCCCATAGGAATCAATGGGGCTGCGTTACGGAGCTTTACGCTGCTTTTTTGCAGGTGTTCTGCTTTTTTTCAGCCGGCTCTCCCCATTGATGTCTATGGGGAAATCGTGCACAAGCACGTACAACCAGTTCACCACTGACTTAAGCAGTGCTGGTATTGGAGTGAGGTATGGAGCACAAGTTTATTCTACAATCACTTCTTGCCTTTTAACGCCGGGTTTATAAAAACCTGTAATACCATCGCTGTAGGTAAGTGAGTGGTGACAATAACGTGCAAGTTAGCACCGCACCCCTCATAACACAAAACTCGTAATCTAGCCAATGGTTATTTTACCTGCTCTCATCCAAGGTAATCCTGAAAACCTGACCTGTTGGGGAGGCCTGAGGACAGGTTTGAAAACCAGTGCTTTAAACATAGCCAACACAAAGCACATATACATATTCAGATCCTACAACATCTGTGGCTTAAACCTAAATCACTAACATTTTTGTGGGACCCTTTCCCTTTTCAACCTATAGAAATAAATATAGAACCTGCTGGATCAATAAAGTTGTGTTGGGGGTGCGGAGCTGACTGCCGATCCGATAGGATGCACAATTTAGGAGCTCCGGGGTTTTTCAGCAGCTATAGAAAGATACTGCAGGTTTTGGTGATATCTGAACTTTTATGATCCTAATGGTAACACCCTGTCTAACATTACCTTGGAGAAACTTTGGACCTTGTTTGCTGATTATATCCTAATATATGCTCTTTGGCAAGGCCCACGAGGCTGCTAGTTTCATAAGCCACTAACTAGGCTACTGCAGATATCTGATTAGACACTGAGAACTTCGAGGTCTAGGCTGCCGGTCCCACCCCAGTCAACTGGGTAAAGCCACTAGAGCTCATTGTTCTATATTTCAACTAACTCTGATATTGACAATAACAACACAGCAGAAACACTAATAATGGCGGCCATGTGGGCGGAGATGTTACTCTGGACACTAGAGGACCAGTTTACCGCTATGGAGCATTTACTGGTAGCTATAGTTCCAAGGCTGTCCAAAACTCAGCGGTTGTTAGGTGTTTCCCCAGGGGGGTAAGTGTCAAGTCAGGCCGAAGCCACAGGCCCACTGTACCACCTGAGGCAGATGTAGATTATCTGATAAGGATCCCTTAGAATGACTCAGAACACGCAGCAATATGATCTAAAGCCAATCATGTTTATTGAACAGTGCAAGCCTATCTTATAGACTTCAGTAACAGCATACAGGGTTAAGGGGATGACACGTTAGGACCGCGTCATCTTACACAGTTCTACAGAGTAAAGCACAGTGTGATTCTGGAAATTCACTAGATCATAACAATAATCGATAGTCATAATAAGCTAACATCTGCAGAGACAACAAGGTCTCTGGACCATCTTATTGACATTATATTCTTCTGGGCGTTCAGCCAGGAAGCTTCTACAAGGCCGAACAGCTAAGGAAACTACCATAACAAGCACATAGTTCCCACTACATAATAACCCAGTATAATAAAGTCTAATCATTACAAAATGGATGCTAATCATCACAAGATGGCTGCGAGGAACAAGATGGCGCCCAAAAACAAGATGGCGCTAGTCAGGTTCACATTAACCCCTAACAGCGGTATACCACAGATAGACATTAGGAGCCAGTCACGCCGCAAGGGAGCGAGGGGATATCCTCTCCATTTTTTTGACTGATAGTTGGAGCTCACATGGGTGGGAAACATCTAAACATGATGCATTGGTTGCATTGAGTGCACCGCAGCAGATACATGGTTGGGCCCCTGCGGTTACATCTGTAGAGTTTCTTTTAGTGGATCCTAACATGGACACATACTTATACGCTTCTATGATGATACGTTTTTATACTGGGAACTGTGTTTGCGCTTTTTTACCTGGGAACATTGTTGGTGCTGCTAACCTACTTTTTACGGTCTTTGCTGGAACTACAAAGTCTGTCCTGTATAATAATAATTCCCAGAATATACCATCCATGCAAGAGAACAACACATTGGATAACAATATCTCTGAAATGGCAGCTAAAACGAACTCTCAAAGTTCAAGCTCTTTTCAACTTGTTCATTGCCCTGGACCTCCGTGAAAGCAGATTAGAAGTTATGACTCCACGGTATAAATTCTACATATGAGAATGATGATATGGATGACTTTGTCCTATGGACTAATATAGATATTATAAACAGGTTATAGTTGAATTCTTAACAGTTATCATATATGCCATGCTTAATAGTTAATGCAAGGTAGCTATTGTCTTTCTTGTGTATACTGTGTTAGTAACTTATCTTATTTCTAGTTATTCTAAGGTCCTCTAAAAAACAGGGTGTTTCTTTAAAGGGATACTAAACCCAAATGTTTTCTTTCATGATTCAGATAGAGCATGCAATTTTATGCAACTTTCTAATTTACTCCTATTATCAAATTTTCTTCATTCTCTTGCTATCTTTATTTGAAAAAGAAGGCATCTAAGCTAAGGAGCCAGCCAATTTTTGGTTTAGTACACTGGACAGCACACAGCAAGGACAACCCAGGTTGTGAACCAAAAATGGGCGGCTTCTAAACTTACATTCTTGCTTTTCAAATAAAGATAGCAAGAGAATGAAGAAAAATTGATAATAGGAGTAAATTAGAAAGCTGCTTAAAATTGCATGCTCTACCTGAATCATAAAATAAAAATTTTGGGTTCAGTGTCCCTTTAAGGGGCTATACAAAATTTTCGTATGGGAAGGAGATGCTTACACTACTGAAGTGCACAATTCAATTTGTAATGTAAAAATCATACAAAACAAATAATAGAACCATTCACATAAAAATACACTGGAAAAAAAACGTATTGTTAAGGTGCATCAAAAATTGTATTTGATCAAAAATTTTAAATTTGTATGGGAATAACACAGGAAATTTTTTTTATTAAATATGCACAGTGTAAATCACAATTTAAGTACACTTGATATGCAAAACAAGCACAGAAATTTGTACATGAAAGTACAAAATTTTGGGTATTTTACCTTCTACAGTGCACAATATAATTAAAAGTTTCAAGGAATCCGGTCATATTTCGGTGCGTAAAGGGAAAGGCCGAAAACCACTTCTGAGTGTGTGTGATCTCCAATCACTCAGACGTCACTGTCAAAACCCGTCATGAGTCTGTAATTGATATCCTGACATGTGCTTGGGAATACTTTGGCAAACCTTTGTCAGTCAACGCCATTTGCTGCTGCATCCACAGATGCAAGTTAAGGCTTTACTATGCAAAGTAAAAGACATAAATCAACACTGTCCAGAAGCGCGACCGACTTCTCTGAGCTCAGTCTCATCGGAGAGCAACAGTAGCACGTGTTTTGTGGTCCGATGAGTCAACATCTCAAACAGTTTTTGGAAAAAACATCTAAAGTGTTCTCCGGGCCAAATAGGAAAAGAACCATCCAAGCTGTCAGGTCCAAAAGCCAGTCTCTGTCATGGTATGGGGGTGTGTCAGTGCCCATGGCATGGGTAACTTGCACAACTGTGAGGGCACCATTAATGCAGAAAGATATGTATATATTTTGGAGCAACATATGCTGCCATCCAGACGTCATCTTTTCCAGGGACGTCCCTGCATTTTCAAGAAGGACAACTCCAAACCACATTCTGTCCAGATTACAAGCGCATGGTTTCATAAGCAGAGAGTGTGGGTGCTAGCATGGGCTACCTGCAGTCAAGACCTGTCTCCTTTTGAAAATGTTTGGTGCATTATGAAGCACAAAATAAGGCAACAAAGGCCTCGTACAGTTGCGCAGCTGAAGACATGCATAATGGATGAATGGGGGAAAATTCTGCTTGCTAAACTTATCCAAATGGTGTCTTCAGTGCCCAAACGCTTAATAAGTATTATTCAAGGAAAAGGTGATGTTACACAGTGGTAAACAGTCGACTGTCCCAACTTTTGTGTGTTGCAGTTATCAGATTTTCAAAAATACATTAAATTCACAAAGTAAAATATCAAATAATGTGTTAATAATGTGTTTTCAATGTATTGGGTGAATTAATTTTTTTTAAACTTTTATTTTTTATTTTTAAATTCTCCATACTGTTCCAACTTTTTTGGAATTTGGGTTGTAATCCACCGACTATCTCCATAAGCACCTATTGATCAAGATATTTATTAATCATTAATTATAGCAAATTTAAATATAACCTATTGATAAAAATATAATATGTCAAAATGTGCTAATTGGAACATAGGAGGGAGGAAGAAAACTATCCATCTGGTAATGATGTTTTATAGGAGAGGTTTAACACAGTAACATTTCCTAGGTCGCAGCAAGCGAGCCGTGGAGGGGGAAATACAATATTTAAGAATGAATATATATAATTACAAAAAAAAATGATATGTTAAGGGAGAGCCATGCCATAACACTCTGAGCACAAATACCGTACTACAGTGACTTTATGTTTATATATGGGGGGGGGGGGGGTAAGAATGATATTCTTCCTAAACAAGCCAAATAGTGTGAGCAAGATATACATCATGTGGAGGTAAAAGCTTGTTTCCCATGAATGTACTGGACATTTTAATTACTAGGGTGAATGAAACATCAGGTCAACTTATAAACTCCTATGTATTTGGCTATCACAATAATAGTTCACCCCAGGGATCAGTATCAATTCAAACGTCATGACACATATGTAGGATTTTCATAAAAGAGACATGTAAGCAAACCAATACCCAGCAGTTTTAAGCCTTGATTACATGAATAGACAAATAGAAAATAAGTCTACCACAGGGCATGGGCCCTATGCCCTGCAGTATTAGACACAGAAGTCAAACAGAAAGTTTAGCACACACTTAATGACATAATTTTTCAAGGTAAGCATAGTATAGGAAGTGTGCCTGGGTTATCCCTACTGGAGCTAAAATATGTACTGGGTTCAAGATTTGATTACTGGAGTACTGAAGATCCTACCAAAATCTATAAATGTCTATCTATATACTGTAGGTGTATCCTATAAAATCTAGTAAATAACGCTATGAAATTATGCTGCTGTGTCAGACTCCCCATGCTATGGCAAGAATAATGAACCATAAACTTTAATTAGTGTTGTCAAGCTGAGAAAAATGCAAAAACAAATAACAGGCTCAACCAACATACAAACGTATGGGAAACTATAGCAAAAACATCACCCTCCAACACCAATGCTGGTTTTATGTCTCAAAGGTTCGACAAAGGTTCTGCTGCTAACCCTTCTCATAGTAAGTTAAGTTCACTGAGATGCACCCTGCCAGTCTCTCACGCTGACTTTTTTGTTGTCGAAGCCGGCTGTCCTGTTCTAGGTTAGATAGCTTGAGGCACCAAGAAGAAGAGACTGCAAGCAGTTTGCAAAGGATCCTCCCTAAGGGAATTTCTCCCTTGCCAGACACAGGCAAGTCCGTAGGCTGGGCAAAGATATTTTGAAAGTCCGCTGATCCACATATCCATTCTGCCGACAGCTGCTTCATGTAAAAGGGTTCAGCGGTAGTGTTAACTATGTCCTCACTCCGGCTATGTGGGGGAATAGACTGGGATGTGTCTCTCTGCTCAAGTATCAGTAAGTCTGCATGTACTTCTAACTCCACGTCGTCGTCCGGTAAGCAACAATATGTTTTATCCCCTACGCTGCAGCCAGACCATGCATGTGGTTGTTGGGCTCCCTTCCATGCCGCCTTACGGAGGGCCAGAACATCATGTGAGGTTTTGGGGTCCATAATATAATTGCGATCACCTGTGTTAGGTCGGTCTTGAACTTTAAATACCTGCGGCTGATGGAGTGGTCCGCTTGCGGTAACCTGAGGCTCAGTGAATTCATTTTGCGATAGTTTGGGTACCAATAAACGTGGTTGATTCTTCTCAGAAGGCAGCTTACTACTGACAGAAGAAAATGCCAGGGTTAATTCATGCTCCAACCTCTGAAAGTGGGTATGCAGCAGCTCCTTCACACTTATCTCCCAATTAGAAGCCATGCTCCATATCCTCCACCTGGGAGAGAAGGCAGTGATCCCTGGAAGGCCTGATCGTTGGGTAGCCCAAAATCTAGTTGTTTTCTCCTCTTTACAGCTTTTATTTAGTGTCCCATGGGTTCTCCTCCTCCTCTCTGAAACTAAGGGTATCTTTGAACTTATTTGCGTTGGGCTGACGGTCAATTTGAATGAAGTTATGAATGATATCAGCAGAGCTGAAATGAAGTGCGACCGTTCTGGTCCCCTGCTGGCTCCGCCCCCCTGTCTTGTGTTTTTAAATTTATTTTTCTTAAATTTTAATTTATCTCTAGACCTTATAGATCTATACACACAATAATCTTTCTGTATAGAGGGCATTCCCGCCAGTCTCTAATTAGCAAGCCTGCAACCAATAGGGGCATTTATCTATTAATGAATCTGCCCATAGTAATGACAGGCTGATTGACTTCCCTTAACAAATATGGCCACCATTAGGTTTAAATATAAAAATGATTTTTTTTTTAGAGGTTTAGTTATGATAAAAGATACATCTCCTGTAGATCCATCTGTATGCAAATGTAATATTCAAATGATTACTTAACAAATCTAAATAGGGGTATATTTCACTTTTGATCAACCAAAATATTTAATGCACTTTAATTTTGTCAATGATAAAAAAGACACAACTGTGTTTTAAATACTTGGCATGATTAGTTCAGCAGTTATATATATTATACATACATGTTATATATATATATATATATATATATATATACAGGATATAAGAAGGCACAGTGAGTGCCTTCTTATATCCTGTGTATTTGACCCGCTGGCATCCTGGCAGTTGTGGATTGGGTGAGAGTGCTCTTTTCTATATATACTGTATATATATATATATATATATATATATATATATATATACTGACTTAAATAATATATTAAACAGTAAAAGTTTTTTTTACACTGGCAGATTCTATCCCAGTGCCCCTGAACCAATCAGAGACGCTGTTACATTAGTTGCATGTCAAAGGGTTTAAAAAAATATAAAACATTTTGTTTTAACTTTTCCCCCAGCTATATTGATTTTGTTGTTATGTCACTTTTTAATATAATGTTTTGTGAAAGGTGTAGTTTAGTTGACCCCATGGGTGCCAGAGAGAGCAGTAAGTGGTAAACAGGGGACGTTTAGAATATTAGCATTTAAATTGTGTCATTTTAAATGCTATATCACAATTTATGAAGTAGCAATGTTTGCAGATGGGTTCAGACGTCAGTAAGTTAGATGACATTAAAGGGATATGAAACCCCAAATTTTTTCTTTCATGATTCAGATAAAGCATGTCATTTTAAACAACTTTCTATTTAACTTCTATTATACATTTTCATTGTTCTCTTGGTATCTTTTGTAAAACAGCAAATACGTATGTTTAGGGAGCCGGCCCATTTCTAGAGCACTATAGGGCAGCTTTTTTGCAAGAATGTCATCCAGTTGCAAGAGCACTATATGGCAGCACAATTTCCTGTCATGTAGTGCTCCAGATGACTACCTAGGTATCTCTTCAACACAGAATATCATGGACACAAAGCTAATTTGATAATAGAAGTAAATTGGAAACTTTTTAAAAAAATGGTTTGGGTTTCGTATATCTTTATGTATAGTCAGTCCCCAGCACAGTGGGGAAAGCTACAAATGTTAGTAATTATTATTACTGTAATACAGCTAGAGTTGCCATACAGCCAGCATTTTATCAACCCGGCCAGCGTTAATAAGGTTCAGAGCAATGTAGTCAATAAAAATAAATATAGAATTAAATGCCCTTTTATGGATAAACTTCTCCTAAGTGTCCTTATAAACAGTATATTATGCTGTATAATTATTTAATAACATTTCTGCTAATTAGTATTGTTAGTATTTTTCAAGAAAGGTAGCAACCCTAAATACAGCTGTTATAGAAAGTAGGATGTCACATGACAAAGGCTGCCATGATGCTTTTCATTTCTAATTATAGCAAAATTAATATCTATTAAAGGGACACTGAACCCAAATTTTTTTCTTTTGTGATTCAGATAGAGCATGCAATTTTAAGCAACTTTCTAATTGACTCATATTATCAAATTGTCTTCATTCTATTGATATCTTTATTTGAAATGCAAGAATGTAAGTTTAAATGCCGGCCCATTTTTGGTGAACAAACTGGGTTGTTCTTGCTGATTGGTGGATAAATTCACCCACCAATAAACAAGTGCTTTCCATGGTTCGGAACAATAAAATTGTGGAACTCATTACCAAAGGAGGTAGTGAATGCCAATACCATAGATACATTTAAAAATAGTCTGGATAAATTTCTGTATATAAACAAAATTCATGGATATGATTGCTAGTATTAAATGGGTCACATTTTAATGGGGTTATTTAAGCTTAACTGGAGCTTTTTGTAAGTATTTTAGATTTGTATAGGTTGAACTCGATGGACTTCAGTCTTTTTTCAACCTTATCTACTATGTTACTATGTTGTTTAAAAAATAGCTTAGATGCCTTCTTTTTCAAATAAAGAAAGCAAGAGAACGAAGAAAAATTGATAATAGGTGTAAATTAGAACATTGCTTAATAATGCATGCTCTATCTGAATCATAAAAGAAAAAAATTGGGTTCAGTGTCCCTTTAAAGCTTATTTTTAAAAACTGAGCCGGAAAATATTGACTAGTTTTGAAATCTCTGTGTTCTTTTTAAGGTAAAATGTTGGCTATTTAAAAAATAAAATAAAATCTAGAAGCGATTGTGGCTAGAAATGTCAACTAATAAATGTAATACCAGCAACTTATAAATAAAATATTTTGTTTTGGTCAACAGGACAAAAAGGAGAACCTGGCAAAATAGAATCAATTTACGGTGAGTTAAATTTGGATTCTGTAGCCCAAATATTATTTCAGCTGCTTTTAAACAGCATTTCTAAAATGTATTACATTTTTATTGAAAATACGGTTGGAATAAAAAAACAAACTTTTTTGTATTTCTACTCATCGAGCTTGTTCATTATCCACCAATAGAGCTGAATGAATTTATTTATTGGCCAGTGAACAATTTGTCTCTAAGTTTCACTTAAACTTTTTCATGACAATACATGTTCAGTAGTTCTTTCATATGCATGAAAGCAACTGTCACCTTAACCCACCCTCCTTATACAGGGCCAGATTACGAGTGGCGCACTAATAGTTGCATGTAAACGATATTGGGTTTATTGCGCCTTATTACACCTATCGGAAACAGCACGCGTATTACAAGTTGAAAGTAAACACATTTGCTCAAGTGCAATTGAATTCAATGTGCATAAGGTTTGCGTGACTTCAGAGCTGTGGTTAACTCTTAGGGGCCAATTTGTCACAGCCTGAAGTTTCGCGCAGAAACAGGGGTTTACGGCCCCATTCGGGCCAATTTATCATGGCCCGAATGGGGCCGTATACCCCTGTTTCCACGCAAGCCTTCAGGCTCGCCGGAAACAGGAGTTAAGAAGTAGCGGTCTTAAGACCGCTGCTCCTTAACTCATCCACCTGCTCTGAGGTGGCGGACAGCAATCCGCACGATCGTATACGATCGGGTTGACTGAAATCCCTGCTAGCGGCCGATTGGCCACGAATCTGCAGGGGGCGGCATTGCACAAGCAGTTCACTAGAACTGCTTGTGCAATAATAAATGTGACAGCGTGTGCAGTCTGCATTTATCGATGTCTGGCAGACATGATCGCTACAGCGGATTATGTCCGCCAGACACATGATAAATTGGCCCCTTACTGTCAAATAAAAAGTAGCACAACAAACATCAAAAATACATTTAAAAGTACAGATACTCATAATAACACTGTCTGATAAAAATGATTGAAAATGCAATAAAAAATTATAAGGGCTCAAAGATATGAGGTGTAAGGACTGTAATATAGAGATACATATTTATGAATGTTTAAATGTGTGTATGTATAGATAGATAGATAGATAGATAGATAGATAGATAGATAAAAACAGAAATTTAGCAACCAGCAAATGCTTCACGTGAAATAGCTGGTTTAGGTAATTTGCAGCATTTTGAAAATCTAGGTTGGCGATTTTGCTTTTTGTGCTGGGACAAGACACAATTTGCAAGAGGTGTTTGCCCCTTTAAAGGACGTGTTCATATAGATTTTACAGTAGAGTGTTAGTATATGGACTGTGCACTTAAAGGGACAGTACACTGTAAAATTGTTTTTATATGAATGTATTGTCAATGACTTGTTAAACCAGCTGCAGAGTATAAAATATTTGAGAAATTGCATTTTCAGGATTATTTGTTTTTATGAAGTAGCTGGTTTTGTGCTTTGAAACCACAGCCTATTACAATGGGTTGAACTTAAATTGAAGGTCAATTTTGGCCAATTAGTGCCTGGTTTTTAATAATCCTATTAAAAACAAGGGCATTTTAATTAATCAAAATTGACATATCAAGCGTTTTCTTCAAAAACTTACCTTTTAATCCTGAGAGCCGATGCAGCACTTCCTCCGCCTGTCACAAGCCCGGGTCCAAAATGACGAATCCTGCTTCATCCAATCACGGCCTTCCCTCAGGCCATGATCCCCCCGGGGGGAACGCCGTGATTGGAGGAAGCTGGATTCATCACTTCTGACGGAAGCAGAGGCTTCCGACGGCCAGGGGAATCGATGGAGCAGCTTTCAGGATTAAAAGGTAAGGTTTTGAAGAAAACGCTTGAAATGTCAATTTTGATGAATTAAAGTGCCCTTGTTTTTATTTAATAGTATTATTATTATTATTGTGTAAACAGACTTGCTTCCTTATCTTATATTTGTCTGGAGCACCAAACCTGAATACATAGGGGGCTAGTTATCAAGCCGTCTACTTTTCTGGCTTCGCCGGCCCAATACGTCCGCCTAAGCTCGCCTACCTTCGCCGCCGCGGACCTTGAATACGTTCGCCTAAGTTATCAAATAAAGCTGTCAAAAAGCCGCGGGGCGATGAGCAGCGGACTGTGATAGTTATCACTCATCCGATCTCGCTGCCCTTCGGCTTTTTCCCAGCTTTATTGCTAGCCTGTCACTAAGCACTCACACTAAACTGCACTGTTCTACCCCCTATACCGGCGCCCCCGGAGCCCCCCGCAACTAAATAAAGTTACTAACCCCTAAACCGCCGCTCCTAGACCCCGCCGCAACTCTTATAAATGTATTAACCCCTAAACCGCCGCTCCTAGACCCTGCCGCAACTCTTATAAATGTATTAACCCCTAAACCGCCGCTCCTAGACCCTGCCGCAACTCTTATAAATGTATTAACCCCAAAACCACCGCTCCCGGACACCGCTGCCACCTACATTATACCTAGTAACCCCTATCCTGCCCCCCCTATACCGTCGCCCTCTATTATAAAATTATTAACCCCTATCCTGCTGATCCCGCACCTCTCCGCAACTAAATAAATAGTTTAACCCCTAAACCGCCGCTCCATGAACCCGCCGCAACCTATAATAAATTTATTAACCCCTATCCTGCCCCCCACTACGCCGCCGCCACTGTAATAAAATGATTAACCCCTAAACCTAAGTCTAACCCTAACCATAACGCCCCCCTAACTTAAATATTAATTAAATAAATCTAAATAAATTAACTCTTATTAACTAAATGAATCCTATTTAAAACTAAATACTTACCTTTAAAATAAACCCTAATATAGCTACAATATAAATAATAATTATATTCTAGCTATCTTAGGATTTATTTTTATTTTACAGGTACCTTTCAATTTATTTTAACCATGTACAATAACTATTAAATAGTTATTAACTATTTAATAGCTTACCTAGCTAAAATAAAGAGAAATGTACCTGTGAAATAAATCCTAACCTAAGTTACAATTACACCTAACACTACACTATACTTTAATAAATTATTCCTATTTAAAAATAAATACTTACCTGTAAAATAAACCCTAAGATAGCTACAATGTAATTAATAATTATATTATAGCTATCTTAGGATTTATATTTATTTTACAGGTAACTTTGTATTTATTTTAGCTAGTTAGAATAGTTATTAAATAGTTATTAACTATTTAATAACTACCTAGCTAAAATAAATACAAAATTACCTGTAAAATAAATCCTAACCTAAGTTACAATTAAACCTAACACTACACTATCATTAAATTAATTAAATAAACTACCTACAAAGAACTACAATGAAATGCAATTACATAAACTAACTAAAGTACAAAAAATAAAAAAAGCTAAGTTACAAAAAATAAAAAATTAAGTTACAAACATGTTAAAAATATTACAACAATTTTAAGCTACTTACACCTAATCTAAGCCCCCTAATAAAATAACAAACCCCCCCAAAATAAAAAAAATCCCTACCCTATTCTAAATTACATAAATTTCAAAGCTCTTTTACCTTACCAGCCCTTAAAAGGGCCATTTGTGGGGGCATGCCCCAAAAAGTTCAGCTCTTTTGCCTGTAAAAGAAAAATACAACCCCCCCCCAACATTAAAACCCACCACCCACATACCCCTAATCTAACCCAAACCCCCCTTACAAAAACCTAACACTAATCCCCTGAAGATCATCCTACCTTGAGTCGTCTTCACTCAACCGAGCCACCGATGGAACTGAAGAGGACATCCGGAGCGGAAGAAGTTAATCCTCCAAGCGGCGCTGAAGAAATCTTCCATCCGATGAAGTCATCATCCAGGCGGCGCTGAAGAAGTCTTCGATCCGGCCGATGTCATCTTCAAAGAGGCGCTGAAGAGGTCTTCTATCCGGGCGAAGTCATCTTCCAAGCCGGGTCTTGAATCTTCCTTCCGCCGACGCGGAACCACCTTCTTCACCGACGGACTACGACGAATGACGGCTCCTTTAAGGGACGTCATCCAAGATGGCGTCCCCTCAATTCCGATTGGCTGATAGGATTCTATCAGCCAATCGGAATTAAGGTAGGAAAATCTGATTGGCTGATGGAATCAGCCAATCAGATTCAAGTTCAATCCGATTGGCTGATCCAATCAGCCAATCAGATTGAGCTCGCATTCTATTGGCTGATCGGAACAGCCAATAGAATGCGAGCTCAATCTGATTGGCTGATTCCATCAGCCAATCAGATTTTCCTACCTTAATTCCGATTGGCTGATAGAATCCTATCAGCCAATCGGAATTGAGGGGACGCCATCTTGGATGACGTCCCTTAAAGGAGCCGTCATTCGTCGTAGTCCGTCGGTGAAGAAGGTGGTTCCGCGTCGGCGGAAGGAAGATTCAAGACCCGGCTTGGAAGATGACTTCGCCCGGATAGAAGACCTCTTCAGCGCCTCTTTGAAGATGAAATCGGCCGGATCGAAGACTTCTTCAGCGCCGCCTGGATGATGACTTCATCGGATGGAAGATTTCTTCAGCGCCGCTTGGAGGATTAACTTCTTCCGCTCCGGATGTCCTCTTCAGTTCCATCGGTGGCTCGGTTGAGTGAAGACGACTCAAGGTAGGATGATCTTCAGGGGATTAGTGTTAGGTTTTTGTAAGGGGGGTTTGGGTTAGATTAGGGGTATGTGGGTGGTGGGTTTTAATGTTGGGGGGGGGTTGTATTTTTCTTTTACAGGCAAAAGAGCTTAACTTTTTGGGGCATGCCCCCACAAATGGCCCTTTTAAGGGCTGGTAAGGTAAAAGAGCTTTGAAATTTATGTAATTTAGAATAGGGTAGGGATTTTTTTTATTTTGGGGGGTTTGTTATTTTATTAGGG
This sequence comes from Bombina bombina, assembly GCF_027579735.1. Classification (NCBI taxonomy): domain Eukaryota; kingdom Metazoa; phylum Chordata; class Amphibia; order Anura; family Bombinatoridae; genus Bombina; species Bombina bombina. Next base: position 39,492,594 of record NC_069510.1, read on the forward strand.
GGCTTAGATTAGGTGTAAGTAGCTTAAAATTGTTGTAATATTTTTAACATGTTTGTAACTTAATTTTTTATTTTTTGTAACTTAGCTTTTTTTATTTTTTGTACTTTAGTTAGTTTATGTAATTGTATTTCATTGTAGTTCTTTGTAGGTAGTTTATTTAGTTAATTTAATGATAGTGTAGTATTAGGTTTAATTGTAACTTAAGTTAGGATTTATTTTACAGGTAATTTTGTATTTCTTTTAGCTAGGTAGTTATTAAATAGTTAATAACTATTTAATAACTATTCTAACTAGCTAAAATAAATACAAAGTTACCTGTAAAATAAATATAAATCCTAAGATAGCTATAATATAATTATTAATTACATTGTAGCTATCTTAGGGTTTATTTTACAGGTAAGTATTTATTTTTAAATAGGAATAATTTATTAAAGTATAGTGTAGTGTTAGGTGTAATTGTAACTTAGGTTAGGATTTATTTCACAGGTAAATTTCAGTTTATTTTAGCTAGGTAAGCTATTAAATAGTTAATAACTATTTAATAGCTATTGTACATGGTTAAAATAAATTGAAAGGTACCTGTAAAATAAAAATAAATCCTAAGATAGCTAGAATATAATTATTATTTATATTGTAGCTATATTAGGGTTTATTTTAAAGGTAAGTATTTAGTTTTAAATAGGATTCATTTAGTTAATAAGAGTTAATTTATTTAGATTTATTTAATTAATATTTAAGTTAGGGGGCGTTAGGGTTAGGGTTAGGTTTAGGGGTTAATAATTTTATTACAGTGGCGGCGGCGTAGTGGGGGGCAGGATAGGGGTTAATACATTTAATATAGGTTGCGGCGGGTTCAGGGAGCGGCGGTTTAGGGGTTAATACATTTATTATAGTTGCGGTGGGCTCCGGGAGCGGCGGTTTAGGGGTTAATATGTATAGAGTAGTTTGCGGTGGGCTCCGGGAGCGGCGGTTTAGGGGGTAATAACTTTATGTAGTTGCGGCGGTGTAGGGGGGGTCAGATTAGGGGTGTTTAGACTCGGGGTACATGTTAGGGTGTTAGGTGTAGACAGCTCCCATAGGAATCAATGGGATGTCTGTCAGCAGCGAACTTGTACTTTCGCTATGGTCAGACTCCCATTGATTCCTATGGGATCCGCCGCCTCCAGGCTGGCGCTTTGAAAACCAGGTACGCTGGGCCGTAAAAGTGCCGAGCGTACCTGCTAGTTTTTTGATAGCTAGCAAAAGTAGTGAGAATGTGCCGCACTTGTGTGCGGAACATCTGGAGTGACGTAAGAATCGATTTGTGTCGGACTGAGTCCGGCGGATCGAAGCTTACGTCACAAAATTCTACTTTTGCCGGTCTCGAGCCTTTGATAACTAAGGCGTATCAGCCTCGCCACAAATACGCTGCGGAATACGCAGCGTATTTGAGGTTGACGGCTTGATAACTACCCCCCATAGAGAGAACATTGGAAAATGATCATTTTATTACTTAATTATCCTGCAGCCCACTGAGAGTGTAACTTCTTCTGCTGGCTGTGCTTACGTAGGCTATTCAATCGCATATACTCCAGTATAGAAACTTTCAGTATAGGTGGCTATACAACAGGCTAAATCAGCTATTTCAAATGCTAGAATAGGAGTAAAGGAGCTACTTGTAAACAATTTAATACACTCTAGCAGGTAAAATAGATCACTGGGAATAATTTAAAGGGGAGACATTTTTTGGGTGAACTGTCCCTGTAACAGTCTTTAGGAGGTTAATGATTTAGAATCTTAAGGAGGTTAATAAACTGTAGACAGCTGACAATGCTTTGGTTAGATCTGTAAATATGGTGTACTATTGACACTAGTGTCTATTATCACCGTTTACGACCACAACTCCTATTTTAAAGACTCTTCCCTTTCTGCTTGCAGAAGTGAAGGTTGTAGGAGCTACTGATTCAGACAAGGTGACTGTCCTCAATGGATGGCCTTGGATTCAAGCAACAAACAATGAGAAAGGACAACCTGGAAGAGCAGGTGAGTATTTAACTTAGTCTAGACCTGTAGAATCATTTAATTCTCCATGGAAATACACATGTGGTTTATATTTCAATCTACAGTCTACAGAGATGCATTCTGGGAAATCTGAGTGAAAAATCAATCAATTAGACACTAAGGGCTCCATTTAAGAAGCAGCGTATGCTGCTTTGGAGTCACATTTTTCAGGCTCGTCTGAAACGGAAGTTAGGAAGCAGCGGTCATCAAATCGCTGCTCCTTAACATGTCCGGTGGATTGAAATCATCCCAATCCAATACGATCAGGATGGTTGACAACCCCTGCTAGTGGCCAGTGAGCAGGGGGCTGATGTTGAGCGGACATGATTCATAATATCGAATCACGTCCGCCTGACATTTAGTAAATCTACCCCTAAGGGTGAATTTACATACTGAATGTTAAAATGGAGCTTATAGAAGTTTTTGAAATCAGCTGGCGTAAAGTATCTATGGTCTCTTTATTACTGCTGGTTTTCTCACTTCTACTAAAATACAAAAAAGAGATGGCACTACTGAAAATGAGTAATGGGGAAGGGCTTGTAATAATATTCGATTGGCCTTACAGTTTAAAGAAAGCCCATAGGTGCTGTGTATTAGACATGTGCGATTCGGTTCGGCCCGAATCGAAATTCGGATGAATTTGTTCGAATTCGGAGATTCGGATCGATTCGAATTTCTGAATTGCAGTAGTTCCGAATCTACCAAATAAATCCGAATCGATTCGAATTTATTCGGTAGATTCGGATGGATTCGGATGGCTGTGTATTACACTAGTATACTAGTGTAATACACAGCACATCCCACTTTAAAGTGACTGAATTTCCGAAAATCCGAATCGATTTGAATCGAACCGAACCGAAACAAATGCAAACCAAATTTTATCGAATCCGAAAGAATCCGAATGAATCCGAAACGAATTAATTCGATTTCTTCCGAATTCGAATCGATCCGAACCGAAATTCGAATCGGTCCGAATCGAACCGAACCAAATTTTTTGCGGCTGCACATGTCTACTGTGTATGAACAGAAACTGAAATAATTACAACTGGAGATTGTTGTAAATAAGAATACACATTATAGCACTCTTATAGCTATAATGTGTATTCTTATTTACAACAATCTACAGTTGTAACTATTTCAGTTTTCTCACTTCCTCAATCCATTTTAAAAGTATATAAACATTTTGTAAAGACTTTAAAGGGACAGTCTACATGCGTTTGCAAGCACCTTGTTTGGGATCGTTGTGCTGCGGGCACCCCACTCCGTCCTGTGCCACCTCATGCAGGGCAAAAGAAAAAAAGTATTTTAAAAAATACTTTCCAAATTTGGCCGTTATAGGATGGCAGCAAACTCTTCCCAGAGAATCCGTGGGCGTGTCTATTGTGAAGCAGCATCTAATAATCAGGCTCTCACTTGTAAAATTCATGACGCGCGTTGTAGTTTTGCGCATGTGCAATATGTCTGCCCTAGTGCATGAGTTGGCACAGGACAGAGTGGGGTGCCCGCAGCACAACAATCCCAAACAAGGTGCTTGCAAATGCGTGTAGACTGTCCCTTTAAGCGAGGCAGCGTTTTCATTTAATATTCAACAACGTGGTATTTTTTTATTAGAATATTAGCAGCTCAGAATCTGTCGCTTAGCAACTCGCGCTTGATGGTATAAAAGACTTGTTTTGGGCATACAACCTTTACCTGTGAAACAATTTAAAACTATTTAATTGATATTTATATCAGACTCCTATGTTTAGTTGATATTTTTTTTCTTCATTATATTATACAGTGTGTTATATATAAGTATGGCTTCTTCATTTGTTATTTAAAATGTTTTATAGTTATATCAATTTTATATTGAAAATTATACTTAAATATTCATATTATGTTTTTGGAATATGCATGTGTTTTATATGTTTTAAAAGTATTTCTCATGTTTTAATACTAGTTGTAAAGGACATTCACTCCTTTGCACCTAGTAGAGGTGCATGTACATAGATTAAAGGGAAAGAAAAGTCAAAATTAAATTTTCATGATTCAAACTAAGCATACAATTTTAAACAATTTTCCAATTTACATTTATTATTACATTTGCTTTGTTCTCTTGGTATCCACTGTTGAGGAGTAGTGCAAGAAAGTACTGTTGGGAACTAGCTGAATGCTAGAAGAGGCATATATGTGCAACCAATGATCACCAGCTCGCTCCCAGCACTGTAGTTCTGCTCCTGTCCCTTCCCAGGTAAACTCTTCAAAAAGGATCCCAAAAGAACAAAGCAAATTTGATAATACAATTAAATTGTAAAACTGTTTAAAATTGCATGCTCTCTTTGAATCATGAAGATTTCATTTTGACTTTACTGCCCTTGTAATATTGGCATTTAGCAAGACTAAAGTTGTTAATGACTGCAGTGTGAACTGTAAGAAACTTAAAGGGACAAGAAACCCAAAAATTGTCTTTCAATATTTGGATAGAACATACAATTTAAAAAAAAAAAAACTTTTCAATTTACTTATTTTATCAAATGTGCTTCATTCTCTTTTTATCCTTTACTGAAGGAACAACATTGCACTACTGAGAGCTAGATGAATACACCTAGTTAGCCCATCACGAGACAAATGTTTGCAGGCACCAATCAGCAGCTAACTCCCACTAGTGTAGGATATGTGCATATTCTTTTTTTTTTAACAAGGGATACCAAGAGAACAAAGCACATATGAAAATAAAAGTGAATATAAAAGTGCCTTAAGGCTCTATTTGAATAGTGCAAGTTTAATTTTGACGTTCCTATCCTTTAACATTTACCAGCTTCCATTGACTTCAGTTAATGCCAAAAGTGATTCTCAGAAAACGTAAATAAAGTTACCACAAAGAGATAATCAAACATTTTTTTCTAAACAGTAAAACGTTATAATCTTTGGAATCCATTTTAACAACTCTTGGCCTGATGAAAACTTTTACTGGACTGAAAGTGAACCTCGCCCTAAATAAATGAATATAACGAGGCTGAGTAGAAACATAACATTTTTATGAAGCTAAGCATTACTAAAGTGTCGATTGTTTTTGTGTACCCTTTTTAGTGAATTTTGGGTCGGTGCAAAATGGAAGCCGAGCTGGGTCACTAGGGCAAACAGGTTAGTGACGAAATTCACTGCATATATCGCACACACATTGAGGCCCATTTATCAAGCTTCGTATGGGGCTTGTGGGCCCGTGTTTCTGGCGAGTCTTCAGACTCGCCAGAAACAGCAGTTATGAAGCAGCGGTCTAAAGACTGTTGCTCCATAACCCTGTCTGCCTGCTCTGAGCAGGCCGACAGGAATCGCCACAATTCAACCCGATCGAGTAAGATCGGGTTGATTGACACCTCCCTGCTGGCGAGTCTGCAGGGGGCAGCATTGCACCAGCAGCTCTTATGAGCTGCTGGTGTAATGCTGAATACGGAGAGCGTATTGCTCTCTGCATTCAGCGAGGTCTTGCGGACCTGATCCGCACTGTCGGATCAGGTCTGCAAGACCTTTGATACATAGGCCCCATTATGTGGGTTTATATTTAACTGACTTGAACTGGTGGTATTAAATTGTAAGCAATAAGTAATGGATGGACAAACAGAGAGTCAGGGGTAGATTTATTATATATCAGATGGACATAATCCGCTGTTGGCATTTAACATTGCACAAGCATTTATGGTGAAATGCTTGTGCAATGCCACCCCCTGCATATTAGCGGCCAATCAGCCGCTAGCAGGGGGTGTCAATCATCCCGATCGTATCCGATCGGGATGATTGCAGTCCGCCACCTCAGATGTGGTGGATGAGTTAAGGATCAGCGGCCTTATGACCACTGCTTCTTAACTTTTGTTAAAGGGATATGAAACCCAAAATTTTTCTTACATGGTTAAGATAGATTTTGCAATTTTAAACAACTTCTATTATTTAATTTTCTTCCTTCTCTTGTTATCCTTCGCTGAATGGTTTATCTAGGCAAGCTCAAGAGCAGCAGAGAACCTAGGTTCTAGCTGTTGATTGGTTGCTGCATATATATATATACCGATTGTCATTGGCTCACCCATGTGTTCAGTTAGAAACTATTAGTGCATTGCTGCTCCTTCAACAAATGATACCAAGAGGATGAAACAAATTAGATAATAGAAGTAAATTAGAAAGTTGTTTAAAATTGCATTCTCTGTTTGAATCAAGAAAGAAAAAAAAATGGGTTTCATGTCCCTTTAAGGTTTGCACAGAAACAACTGCATTATAAATATACCCCTCAGGCTTCAGATTAAGGTCGGTATCAGATAGACAGAAAAATCTTTACAACCAAAGGGGAAAAACAGCCAAGTGGAGTCCAAGAAATAAACCAAGGATGGTTCAAGTTACCAAACAGATGTTTACAACAGTAGCAAAGTTGATAGATAAATAAATAGATCTGGGAGAATAACTAACTGGAGTCTCCTGACATGTAACAGTCAGTCAATTAACGAGTAAGTTCTTATTATTCATCTGACAAGAAGATTTGTGTCTTTTCTAATAAACGCGCCAATGCCAAGATGGTTTTAATGCATCTATAGCCCTGGGGCAACTCATGCATGCATACAGGATATATCTACCTCCATCACACTCGTAGAAAGCACGCTACCTTCACAGGAACCTAAGCCTGACTCTGGTGACTACAACCAAAGAGAGCAATACATGAAACAAGGGGTAAAGTTTGTGCCAGTGGCCTTGTCATTAATATATAACATGATTTAGATCCTCTATTAATAGTGATCCAGAAATTCCAAGTATATTAGTTTGATCCTGAGGTTCATATAATATGGAACATTTAAATTGTCAACTTCTTTAATGGTTTTGGGATATATGCAATGAAAACCCAAACATTTCTTTGAAGAAAACTAAGGTTAGAAAGAAAATTCATGCTTAACCGGACTGTATTTAATCTGTTGTTTTTATTTTCAAAGGTCAACGCTGTACCATCGTAACGCATAATGAAACAGGTGAGTTATCATCTAAATAGTCACAAAATAAAAAAAAGAATTCAAGTGTTGGTTGTAGATGTATGTGGAGTTGGTGAAGCTTTGTTTATCTATTCATCATTGGGTTGATATTTTCAGGTTGCACTCCATAAATTACATTTTAGATTCATTGTTGCTAAGGAACATTTTGGTGCCCAGAATATAAAATTAAACATCTTGTAAAAAGCTACCACGCATATTGAGCAGTGATCTCCAGGTATTTTTTAGGGTTGCAACAACTAATTGGTAAGATTAATCATAGAAATAGTTGTCAACGAATCTCATTATTGATTAGGTGGTCTGTGATTAGTTGGTCAGTTGGACGGCACCAGTTACTTTAGTCAGATGAACTCCTGCACATGGGGGCATATCTATCAGGCTCAGAATGGAGCTTGACAGCCCGTGTTTCTGGCAAGTCTTCAGACTCACCAGAAACGCAAGTTATGGAGCAGCGGTCTAAAGACCGCTGCTCCATAACCTGTCCTCCTGCTCTGAGCAGGCGGACAGAAATCGACAAAATTCAACCCGATCGAGTACGATCGGGTTGATTGACACTCCCCTGCTGGTGGCCGATTGGCCGCGAATCTGCAGGGGGCGGCGTTGCACCAGCAGCTCACAAGAGCTGCTGGTGCAATGCTGAATACGGAGAGCGTATTGCTCTCCGCATTCAGCAAGGTCTGGCGGACCTGATCCGCACTGTTGGATCAGGTCCGACAGACCTTTGATAAATATCCCCCATTGTATTGTGCAAAAAACGGTAAAGGGACACTCATGTGAAAATTAAACTTTCATGATTCAGATAGAGCAGCATTTTTAAACAACTTTTTAATTATTTCCATTAACAAAATATGCTCAGTCTTTTTATATTTACACTTTTTGAGTCACCATTTCCTACTGAGCATGTGCAGGAATTCACAGAATATAAGTATATGCATTTGTGATTGGCTGATGGTTGTCACATGGTACAGGGGGAGTGGAAATAGACATAACTGAAAATTGTCCTTCACAGTGAAACTTGTCCTATGCATTGAAAGATTAAAGGGACAGTAAACACCTTGATATTTTTTATTTAAAATGTTTAGTTATGTACAATGAAACACATTTGCAATATATTTTCATTATTTATTTTGCCCCTTTTCATGTAATTTGGCTCTGAAAATTGAACAATTTCTAATTCTCAGAACATGAAATGCACCTGCTGATTTCTCAAGGCTATAACCCTGCTACATACTGTATCTGTCCCTAGTTGTCTTTATCAGATAACAACTACAAAGTAATTCACTTTATGTAACTTTATGACTGTGTCTAGCCTTGTTGTCTGCAGACTAAAGCCCAGATTGGCTCCTCCAAATAAGGCAAATGGTGGTTGGAGTTTGGCTATAGAAAACTAACCAGTAAAAAGGATGCTAATTTGTTTTAAAACCTCTAAGACTAGGGCACTGGTTTTCAAACCTGTCCCCAGACCTCCCTAACAGGCCAGATTTCAAGGATATCAGAACTAGAGGAAGTAATCAGCTGATTATTAAATATTGTTATTTTACCTGCTCTCATCCAAGGTAATCCTGAAAATCTGGCCTGTTATGGAGGTCTGAGGACAGGTTTGAAAACCAGTGGACTAGAGTGATACATTATTCTTAAGCAATACAACAGAAATGTTTTGCAATTACAAGGGGTTTACTGTCTCTTTAACATTTGACAGAAAAATGCAGCTCTGTTGATTATAATGAAGCTGAAGTCATTGGGCACCATGATCTAAAAGTCATCATAAGTATAGGGGGAAATATCACACCGACCCTCATATGCAGACCTTATGGAATGATCTAAGACAAGGGGATGAACCAGGAATGTTGTTTTTCTGCATAATTTAAAAACTTTATATAGATTAGTGTAAATTTGCCATTTTCAGCAGATTTTTAACATTGGATGTCTATTATTTATACAATTTTTTATGCATAATATAAAACATAATTTATGCTTACCTGATAAATTCCTTTCTTCTGTAGTGTGATCAGTCCACGGGTCATCATTACTTCTGGGATATTTCTCCTCCCCAACAGGAAGTGCAAGAGGATTCACCCAGCAGAGCTGCATATAGCTCCTCCCCTCTACGTCACCCCCAGTCATTCGACCAAGGACCAACGAGAAAGGAGAAACCAAGGGTGTAGTGGTGACTGGAGTATAATTCAAAAAAATAATTACCTGCCTTAAAAACAGGGCGGGCCGTGGACTGATCACACTACAGAAGAAAGGAATTTATCAGGTAAGCATAAATTATGTTTTCTTCTGTTAAGTGTGATCAGTCCACGGGTCATCATTATTTCTGGGATACCAATACCAAAGCAAAAGTACACGGATGACGGGAGGGATAGGCAGGCTCTTTATACAGAAGGAACCACTGCCTGAAGAACCTTTCTCCCAAAAATAGCCTCCGAGGAAGCAAAAGTGTCAAATTTGGAAAATTTGGAAAAAGTATGAAGCGAAGACCAAGTTGCAGCCTTGCAAATCTGTTCAACAGAGGCCTCATTCTTGAAGGCCCAAGTGGAAGCCACAGCTCTAGTAGAATGAGCTGTAATTCTTTCAGGAGGCTGCTGTCCAGCAGTCTCATAAGCTAAACGTATTATACTACGAAGCCAAAAGGAAAGAGAGGTAGCAGAATCCTTTTGACCTCTCCTCTGACCAGAGTACATGACAAACAGAGAAGACGTTTGTCGAAATTCCTTAGTTGCCTGTAAGTAAAATTTTAGGGCACGAACTACGTCCAGATTGTGTAGTAGACGTTCCTTCTTTGAAGAAGGATTTGGACACAAAGAAGGAACAACAATCTCTTGATTGATATTCCTGCTAGTGACTACCTTAGGTAAGAACCCAGGTTTAGTACGCAGAACTACCTTATCCGAATGAAAAATCAAATAAGGAGAATCACAATGTAAGGCTGATAACTCAGAGACTCTTCGAGCCGAGGAAATAGCCATTAAAAATAGAACTTTCCAAGATAACAACTTTATATCAATGGAATGGAGGGGTTCAAACGGAACGCCCTGTAAAACGTTAAGAACAAGGTTTAAACTCCATGGCGGAGCAACAGTTTTAAACACAGGCTTAATCCTGGCCAAAGCCTGACAAAAAGCCTGAACGTCTGGCACTTCTGACAGACGTTTGTGTAACAGAATAGACAGAGCTGAGATCTGTCCCTTTAATGAACTAGCAGATAAACCCTTTTCTAAGCCTTCTTGTAGAAAAGACAATATCCTAGGAATCCTAACCTTACTCCAAGAGTAACCTTTGGATTCACACCAATATAGGTATTTACGCCATATCTTATGGTAAATCTTTCTGGTAACAGGCTTCCTAGCCTGTATTAAGGTGTCAATAACTGACTCAGAAAACCCACGTCTTAATAAAATCAAACGTTCAATTTCCAAGCAGTCAGCTTCAGAGAAGTTAGATTTTGACGTTTGAAAGGACCCTGTATCAGGAGGTCCTGTTTCAGAGGTAGAGACCAAGGTGGACAGGATGACATGTCCACCAGGTCTGCATACCAAGTCATGCGTGGCCATGCAGGTGCTATTAGAATCACTGATGCTCTCTCCTGTTTGATTCTGGCAATCAATCGAGGAAGCATCGGGAAGGGTGGAAACACATAAGCCATCCTGAAGTCCCAAGGTGCTGTCAGGGCATCTATTATGACTGCTCCTGGATCCCTGGATCTGGACCCGTAACGAGGAAGCTTGGCGTTCTGTCGAGACGCCATGAGATCTATCTCTGGTTTGCCCCAATGTCGAAGTATTTGGGCAAAGACCTCCGGATGAAGTTCCCACTCCCCCGGATGAAAAGTCTGACGACTTAAGAAATCCGCCTCCCAGTTCTCCACTCCCGGGATGTGGATTGCTGACAGGTGGCAAGAGTGAGACTCTGCCCAGCGAATTATCTTTGATACTTCCATCATTGCTAGGGAGCTTCTTGTCCCTCCCTGATGGTTGATGTAAGCTACAGTCGTGATGTTGTCCGACTGAAACCTGATGAACCCCCGAGTTGACAACTGGGGCCAAGCCAGGAGGGCATTGAGAACTGCTCTCAATTCCAGAATGTTTATTGGCAGGAGACTCTCCTCCTGACTCCATTGTCCCTGAGCCTTCAGAGAATTCCAGACGGCACCCCAACCTAGAAGGCTGGCGTCTGTTGTTACAATTGTCCAGTCTGGTCTGCTGAATGGCATCCCCCTGGACAGATGTGGCCGAGAAAGCCACCATAGAAGAGAATTTCTGGTCTCTTGATCCAGATTCAGAGAAGGGGACAAGTCTGAGTAATCCCCATTCCACTGACTTAGCATGCATAGTTGCAGTGGTCTGAGGTGTAAGCGAGCAAATGGCACTATGTCCATTGCCGCTACCATTAAGCCGATTACCTCCATGCATTGAGCCACTGACGGGTGTTGAATGGAATGAAGGGTGCAGCAAGCACTTTGAAGTCTTGTTAACCTGTCCTCTGTCAGGTAAATCTTCATTTCTACAGAATCTATAAGAGTCCCCAGGAAGGGAACTCTTGTGAGTGGAACGAGTGAACTTTTCTTTTCGTTCACCTTCCATCCATGTAACCTTAGAAAAGCCAGTACTAACTCTGTATGAGACTTGGCAGTTTGAAAGCTTGAAGCTTGTATCAGAATGTCGTCTAGGTACGGAGCTACCGAAATTCCCCGCGGTCTTAGTACCGCCAGAAGAGCACCTAGAACCTTTGTGAAGATTCTTGGAGCTGTAGCCAATCCGAATGGAAGAGCTACAAACTGGTAATGCCTGTCTAGAAAAGCAAACCTTAGATACCGGTAATGATCTTTGTGAATCGGTATGTGAAGGTAAGCATCCTTTAAATCCACTGTGGTCATGTACTGACCTTCTTGGATCATGGGTAAAATTGTCCGAATAGTCTCCATTTTGAATGATGGAACTCTTAGGAATTTGTTTAGGATCTTTAAATCCAGGATTGGTCTGAAAGTTCCCTCTTTTTTGGGAACCACAAACAGATTTGAGTAAAACCCTTGTCCCTGTTCCGACCGTGGAACTGGATGGATTACTCCCATTAACAAAAGTTCTTGTATGCAGCGTAGAAACGCTTCTTTCTTCGTTTGGTTTGTTGACAACCTTGACAGATGAAATCTCTCTCTTGGAGGAGAGTATTTGAAGTCCAGAAGGTATCCCTGAGATATTATCTCTAGCGCCCAGGGATCCTGGACATCTCTTGCCCAAGCCTGGGCGAAGAGAGAAAGTCTGCCCCCCACTAGATCCGATCCCGGATCGGGGGCCCTCAATTCATGCTGTTTTAGTGGCAGCAGCAGGTTTCCTGGCCTGCTTGCCCTTGTTCCAGGACTGGTTAGGTCTCCAGCCTTGTCTGTAGCGAGCACCAGATCCTTCTTGTTTTGGAGCAGTGGAAGTTGATGCTGCTCCTGCTTTGAAATTCCGAAAGGAACGAAAATTAGACTGTCTAGCTTTAGGTTTGGCTTTGTCTTGAGGCAGGGCGTGGCCCTTACCTCCTGTAATGTCAGCGATAATTTCTTTCAAACCGGGCCCAAATAAGGACTGCCCCTTGAAAGGTATATTAAGTAATTTGGACTTAGAAGTTACATCAGCTGACCAGGATTTTAGCCACAGTGCTCTGCGCGCCTGAATGGCGAATCCGGAATTCTTAGCCATAAGTTTAGTTAAATGTACTACGGCTTCCGAAATGAATGAATTAGCTAGCTTAAGAATTCTAAGCCTGTCCGAAATGTCGTCCAGCGTAGCTGAACTAAGGTTCTCTTCTAGAGACTCAATCCAGAATGCCGCTGCAGCCGTGACCGGCGCAATGCATGCAAGGGGTTGCAATATAAAACCTTGTTGAACAAACATTTTCTTAAGGTAACCCTCTAACTTTTTATCCATTGGATTTGAAAAGGCACAGCTATCCTCTACCGGGATAGTGGTACGCTTAGCTAAAGTAGAAACTGCTCCCTCCACCTTAGGGACCGTTTGCCATAAGTCCCGTGTGGTGGTGTCTATTGGAAACATCTTTCTAAATATCGGAGGGGGTGAGAACGGCACACCGGGTCTATCCCACTCCTTAGTAATAATTTCAGTTAGTCTCTTAGGTATAGGAAAAACGTCAGTACTTGTTGGTACAGCAAAATATTTATCCAACCTACACATTTTCTGTGGTATTGCAACTGTGTTACAATCATTCAGGGCCGCTAACACCTCCCCTAGTAATACACGGAGGTTTTCCAGCTTAAATTTAAAATTTGAAATATCTGAATCCAATCTGTTTGGATCAGAACCGTCAGCCGCAGAATGAAGCTCTCCGTCCTCATGTTCTGCAAGTTGTGATGCAGTATCTGACATGGCCCTAGCATTATCAGCGCACTCTGTTCTCACCCCAGAGTGATCACGCTTGCCTCTTAGTTCTGGTAATGTAGCCAAAACCTCAGTCATAACAGTAGCCATATCTTGTAATGTTATTTGTAATGGCCGCCCAGATGTACTGGGCGCCACCATATCGCGCACCTCCCGAGCGGGAGATGCAGGTACTGTCACGTGAGGCGAGTTAGTCGGCATAACTCTCCCCTCGTTGTTTGGTGAAATTTGTTCAATTTGTACAGATTGACTTTTATTTAAAGTAGCATCAATACAGTTAGTACATAAATTTCTATTGGGCTCCACTTTGGCGTTAGCACAAATAGTACAGGTCTCATCCTCTGAATCAGACATGTTTAACACACTAGCAAATAAACTTGCAACTTGGAAATATTATTCAAGTAAAATACAATGAAAAAACGTACTGTGCTTAAGAAGCACTGAAAGATATATAACAGTTGAAATCAATAAACTTTGTAAAACAAAACACAATTTAGCAAAGGCTTGTTCCCATTAGCAAAGAATAACTAACCCTGATGGCATAAAAAAGTTAAAGAATAAACGTTTTTAATCACAGTCAACTACAATCTCACAGCTCTGTTAGATTACTTCCCTCAAACAAGCTTTGAAGACCCCTGAGTTCTGTAGAGATAAACCGGAACATGCAGGAAAAAAGAATGAGCTTCTGACTGAAATTTTTGATGCGTAGCAAAAGCGCCAAAAAAAGGTCCCTCCCCCTCACACACAACAGTGAGAGAGATCAGAAAACTGTCATAATTAGACCAAGCAACTGCCAAGTGGAAAAATAGTGCCCAAACATTTTATTCACCCAGTACCTCAGAAAATGAAAACGATTTTACATTCCAGCAAAAACGTTTAACATAAATTAAGAGTTATTAAAAAGCCTGTTGCTTTGCAATTAGGCTAAAGTCTTATATACACAGTGTAATTCCAGTGAAGTACCATTCCCCAGAATACTCAAATGTAAAATATACATACATGATATTATGTCGGTATGGCAGGATTTTCTCATCAATTCCATTGTCAGAAAATAAAAACTGCTACATACCTCTTTGCAGATTAAACTGCCCGCTGTCCCCTGATCTGAAGTTTACCTCTCCTCATATGGCCGAGAAACAGCAATATGATCTTAACAACTCCGGCTAAAATCATAGTAAAAACTCTGGTAGATTCTTCTTCAAACTCTACCAGAGAAGGAATAACACACTCCGGTGCTATTAAAAAATAACAAACTTTTGATTGAAGAAATAAAACTAAATAAAATCACCATAGTCCTCTCACACATCCTATCTAGTCGTTGGGTGCAAGAGAATGACTGGGGGTGACGTAGAGGGGAGGAGCTATATGCAGCTCTGCTGGGTGAATCCTCTTGCACTTCCTGTTGGGGAGGAGAAATATCCCAGAAGTAATGATGACCCGTGGACTGATCACACTTAACAGAAGAAATCTGTTTTTTTACAGCGTACATTAAATACACTTTTAAAATACTTATTTTACTGAGCACTTGCTTTAGATATTTATCTCACCATTCCATACATCCCCATCCCCGGCCCTAGCCCAATAGCTCTTTTCCAATTAGTCATAATCCCTTTGTGAAATGCCTGGCAGGGTTTGCAAAATCATAACCTTTTCTATCCATTAGTGGACCCTGCCATAACCTACTCTTGGTGTTCTATGAGTATTTGTGCCTCAATAACACTCCCTATACTTTGTATGCAGATGATCTATAAAAGGAAGATATTTTACCTCACAATTTTTTCAGCTCACCAGAGTAAGTACTGTGTAAACAGTTATACTTAAGCTGCTGTCTAGCTGCAAGTTGGAAAAACAAAACCAAGAATAATTAATAGCCAATGAGCTTTAGCAGTGCTGAGGTCATGTTGTGCTTACTGGGATCCCATGAGATTTCACTGAAATATTGAGAGATTTCATAGTAAACTTCCTTAAACTGAATATGAAAGTAACATGACTGTGCTTACACGTACCAGATGCACACTCCCTTGCAAGTCCTGGGACTAGTACCCTGATTGGCTGCTTAAAGTTTCTTTACGGTGAGGTATGAATACTTAGGAAATTTTGAGGTAAAACATATTCCTTTTTTACATAGAGATGCTCAAGTGATATTGTCTAGTCAGCTTTTTAGATCTATGCTGCATCACTTTCAAGTGCTTCAATATGTTGGTATCATGTTCTTTTAAAGATTTGTAACAGCTCTTTCTCACAATGGCGCTCAGGCTAGATGATCTAAAATAATTTAAGCGGAAATACTGGCGCTGAGAGCAGGGTAGTACACAAATACAATATACGGGTAACCTAAAAGGGTCTACCTTAGCAGAAATATAATCGTTATAAAAGTTAATAAATGGTAATAGCCAAGCTAAGGTAGACCCTTTTAGGTTACCCGTATATTGTATTTGTGTACTACCCTGCTTTCAGCGCCAGTATTTCCGCTTAAATTATTCTACTATCCTCCTCAGGGTTCTTAGAGAGAGACCCTTCTATACTTGGCATTAGGGTTGATATAAGCGCCAATTCTCACCTATCCTCCTTAGATGATCTAAAATGACATTTGTCAGTGCTATGAAGTCTATGATGGAATAATCTAAAGACATAATTTACACTGTGATCTGCGTAACTCGCTAGAACTCACTAACCAATTTGTTCTTGGGTAATAGGAGAGAAGATAGAATATTGCGACTTTCAGCCAATGAATGGTGAGTGATATACCTTGATATTACAGACCAGATAATAATCCTAAAACTTATAATGTGAGATAAAAATGCATTGATATAAAAATGAATTCTCATTTCATGCAAATGCTATTTATTTAAACATATGGAACTACAGTGTCAAGAAAGTAAGGTGACATAAAATAATAAAAATATCATAGATGTGCAATAGTACAAACACAACACATTATTTTACATCTAATTAAAAGTTATAGTAGCATTAAAGCTTGGTCTTTCTTGGCAAAAAAAGAATAGGTCTAATGAGCTAGTAAACTCCTTATTTTAAGTTGTAATATCAGTTGAAACTGTAGCCCAATAACCCCTTAACACAATACCCAAATGGGGATAATACACCCAGTTTGTTGATATAGAGCTGCTGGAGCACATATGGGAAACAGTGAAACTGAGTGTCACTTGTATGTAATGGTGCCAACTCCCTACAATTTTACAAATATTGGGCTACAAAACACAATTTTAGATAAATCCAATAAAAATATATGTATCATAATGTTATTTATTAAATTGATATAGTTCCAGCGAACAAATATGTGTATATATATATCATTTTTTCCTATATGGTACAGCCAGTACTAGACTTAAGCATTCTGTAGTTTTGTTCAATGCGAATGAGGAAGTAGGTGGACTTTTGTGATTTTCTAATCTTTTTGGAGCCAAATTTTATCTTGTGAAAGTGAAGCACAATAAACTCTGTGAAAATCCTGATTTTTTTTTTTAGGAGTAGATTTAACAAAGGTCGAGGGGCATTTATATGCTTATGCAAATCCGCCCCCTGCTCACTGGTGACCAATCGGGCGCTAAAAGGGATCATCAACCATCCCTATCAGATCGGAATGAGTTCATTCTGCCACCTAAAAGGTGGCGGAGAAGTTAAGGAGCAGCGGTCTTACGACCACTGATTCTTAAATTCCGTTTCAGGTCAGCCAGTCTTCTGTTAGTTAGCCATATTGTTCTCTGGTAACTAGATATAAAGTTGCCTTTCACCAAAATGTCTCATAAATTTTCTTAAAGAGATAGGCTGGGTTTGCACCTATAATTGGCCACCACACATTTTAATATGATCACCTACAATTGAGGTTTAACTCTTGATAAGGATTTTAACTCATTAGAGCTATTATGTATGCCAAGGCTACTGCTGCTATTAACTTTAATAAGATGTATAATAATGTGTTTTGTTCTATTGTACATCTTTCATACTATTTTCTTTCCTTTATGTTTCTATATATTTTTACTGCAATGTTTCCTTACTCATTGCTATAAATAGTGTTACCACAGTTTGTAACCTGTGAAGTCTGTGTATCTAGTTGTTTGATTTCTTTGTATGCATGAATGGTCGAGGCCGCAGTAAGTTTCTAGTACACTTATATATATATATACTGTATATTTTGTGCACTTTTTTTGGTGTTTGGCGTGTATGAATATTGCGACATTGATTTATTTATCTAAAGAAAAACTGTTAGCTTAAAATCTAAATATTAAATAAATAATATTGCATTCTACTTAAAATACCAGTAAATGCTGACTACATATGATATATATATATATATATATATATATATATACATATACATACACATATGTCATTTTCCAGTTATTAATGGTCCTTTTACTAAAGTATCATATGACAAATCGTAAACTTTAATTACTGAGTCATTTGATAATCATTCATCTGTAGTTTTCATGCTTCTTATTTGTATTTCTTAGTTGTGAGGAACTGTAAGGAACTGCAGGATCAGGGATCTGTTCTAGGTGGCTGGTATATTGTCTACCCAGATGGCATTGATCCCATGTTGGTGCTGTGTGATTTTCACACCGACGGAGGAGGATGGATAGTAAGTGAATTGCATCTGTTTTATATATATAACATTCTTTCTTTAAAGTTGTTTGCCTGATCATTTGCAACGTTTTTTTTTTTTTTTTTTTTAGGAAAATCAACTGTTTTCGCGTAATTCCTTCCCTCACTATGGGCCCAATTCTAAAAAGGTCTCTGGGCTGGTGATATTCTATAAGAATGCTCGCCAGCCCTTCTATTTCCCTGGTGAGATTCTATAAGAATGCTCGCCAGCGCTTCTATTTCCCTGGTGAGATTCTATAAGAATGCTCGCCAGCGCTTCTATTTCCCTTGTGAGATTCTATAAGAATGCTCGCCAGCGCTTCTATTTCCCTTGTGAGATTCTATAAGAATGCTCGCCAGCCCTTCTATTTCCCTGGTGAGATTCTATAAGAATGCTCGCCAGCGCTTCTATTTCCATTGTGAGTTTCTATAAGAATGCTCACCAGCCCTTCTATTTCCCTGGTGAGATTCTATAAGAATGCTCGCCAGCCCTTCTATTTCCCTGGTTAGAGTCTATAAGAATGCTTGCCAGCCCTTCTATTTCCCTGGTGAGAGTCTATAAGAATGCTCGCCAGCCCTTCTATTTCCCTGGTGAGATTCTAAAAGAATGCTCGCCAGCCCTTCTATTTCCCTGGTTAGAGTCTATAAGAATGCTCGCCAGCCCTTCTATTTCCCTGGTGAGATTCTATAAGAATGCTCGGCAGCCTTTCTATTTCCCTGGTGAGATTCTATAAGAATGCTCGCCAGCCCTTCTATGTCCCTGGTGACATTCTATACAAATGCTGCCAGCCCTTCTATTTCCCTGGTGAGATTCTATAAGAATGCTCGCCAGCCCTTCTATTTCCCTGGTGAGAATCTATAAGAATGCTTGCCAGCCCTTCTATTACCCTGGTGAGAATCTATAAAAATACTCGCCAGCCCATCTATTTCCCTGGTGAGAGTCTATAAGAATGCTTGCCAGCCCTTCTATTTCACTGGTGAGAATCTATAAAAATATTCGCCAGCCCATCTATTTCCCTGGTGAGAATCTATAAGAATGCTCGCCAGCCCTTCTATTTCACTGGTGAGAGTCTATAAGAATGCTCGCCAGCCCTTCTATTTCCCTGGCGAGATTCTATAAGAATGCTCACCAGCCCTTCTATTTCACTGGTGAGATTCTATAAGAATGCTCGCCAGCCCTTATATTTCCCTGGTGAGATTCTATAAGAATGCTCGCCAGCCCTTCTATTTCCCTGGTGAGATTCTATAAGAATGCTCCCCAGCCCTTCTATTTCCCTGGTGAGATTCTATAAGAATGCTTGCCAGCGCTTCTATTTCCCTGGTGAGATTCTATAAGAATGATCGCCAGCGCTTCTATTTCCCTGGTGAGATTCTATAAGAATGCTGCCAGTACTACTATTTCCCTGGTGAGATTCTATAAGAATGCTGCCAGTACTTCTATTTCCCTGGTGATATACTATAAGAATGCTCGCCAGCCCTTCTATTTCCCTGGTGAGATTCTATAAGAATGCTCGCCAGCGCTTCTATTTCCCTGGTGAGAATCTATAAGAATGCTCGCCAGCCCTTCTATATCCCTGGTGAGAGTCTATAAGAATGCTGCCAGTAATTCTATTTCCCTGGTGAGAGTCTATAAGAATGCTGCTGGCCCTTCTATTTCCCTGGTGAGATTCTATAAGAATGCTGATAGTACTACTATTTCCCTGGTGAGAATCTATAAGAATGCTTGCCAGCCCTTCTATTTCCCTGGTGAGAGTCTATAAGAATGCTGCCAGTACTTCTATTTCCCTAGTGAGATTCTATAAGAATGCTTACCAGCCCTTCTTTTTCCCTGGTGAGATTATATAAGAATGCTCACCAGCCCTTCTATTTCCCTGGTGAGATTCTATAAGAATGCTGCCAGTACGTCTATTTCCCTGGTGTGATTCTATAAGAATGCTGCCAGTACTACTATTTTCCTGGTGAGATTCTATAAGAATGCTCGCCAGTACTTCTATTTCCCTGGTGTGATTCTATAAGAATGCTGCCAGTACTACTATTTCCCTGGTGACATTCTATAAGAATGCTGCCAGTACTACTATTTCCCTGGTGAGATTCTATAAGAATGCTCGCCAGTACTTCTATTTCCCTGGTGTGATTCTATAAGAATGGTCGCCAGCCCTTCTATTTCCCTGGTGAGATTCTATAAGAATGGTCGCCAGCCCTTCTATTTCCCTGGTGAGATTCTATAAGAATGCTTGCCAGCGCTTCTATTTCCCTGGTGAGAGTCTATAAGAATGCTCGCCAGCGCTTCTATTTTCCTGGTGAAATTCTATAAGAATGCTCGCCAGCGCTTCTATTTTCCTGGTGAGATTCTATAAGAATGCTGCCAGTACTTCTATTTCCCTGGTGATATACTATAAGAATGCTCGCCAGCCCTTCTATTTCACTGGTGAGATTCTATAAGAATGCTCACCAGCGCTTCTATTTCCCTGGTGAGAATCTATAAGAATGCTCGCCAGTACTTCTATTTCCCTGGTGAGAGTCTATAAGAATGCTGCCAGTACTTCTATTTCCCTGGTGAGAGTCTATAAGAATGCTGCCAGTACTTCTATTTCCCTGGTGTGATTCTATAAGAATGCTGCCAGTACTTCTATTTCCCTGGTGAGATTCTATAAGAATGCTCGCCAGTACTTCTATTTCCCTGGTGTGATTCTATAAGAATGCTGCCAGTACTACTATTTCCCTGGTGACATTCTATAAGAATGCTGCCAGTACTACTATTTCCCTGGTGAGATTCTATAAGAATGCTCGCCAGTACTTCTATTTCCCTGGTGTGATTCTATAAGAATGGTCGCCAGCCCTTCTATTTCCCTGGTGACATTCTATAAGAATGCTGCCAGTACTACTATTTCCCTGGTGACATTCTATAAGAATGCTGCCAGTACTACTATTTCCCTGGTGACATTCTATAAGAATGCTGCCAGTACTACTATTTCCCTGGTGACATTCTATAAGAATGCTGCCAGTACTACTATTTCCCTGGTGAGATTCTATAAGAATGCTCGCCAGTACTTCTATTTCCCTGGTGTGATTCTATAAGAATGCTGCCAGCCCTTCTATTTCCCTGGTGTGATTCTATAAGAATGCTCGCCAGCCCTTCTATTTCCCTGGTGTGATTCTATAAGAATGCTGCCAGTACTACTATTTCCCTGGTAAGAGTCTATAAGAATGCTCGCCAACCCTTCTATTTCCCTGGTGAGATTCTATACAAATGCTGCCAGTACTACTATTTCCTTGGTGAGATTATATAAGAATGCTGCCAGTACTACTACATCCCTGGTGAGATTCTATGTAAGGTTTGCTGATGAGTAGTAATGCATGCAACCTATGTGACCCGCTCAGTCTCACACCAAACCTTAGACTCTATGCAAATATAGAGTCTAGTTCTTGCTCATAGACGTGAGGGGACTAAGAGTAGTCAGAATATGTGAATATGCTATGTATAAAGTAATGAGCAATATTGTAGAGGTGAGGCTCCCAGTGATAAATAAACAAAGAAATAGCAATAGGTAGGTAAGTAGTTAATATCTATATGGTAAGAGGTGTCAGAGATTATATAAGTAACAGTTATGCTTTTACTTTGCAGAAGAGATAAGTAGAGCAACTAAGTTGTTCTAGCTGAGTTCACTAGAGACCTGATATTTATCTTTTAGGCAGTTGTAATTAGAGTGTCTAAATCCAAGCGTGATTTGGAGTAAACAGTTCAAGCTTCTCAGGTAAACCACTCCCTTGTTGTAAGAGCGTTCTTTTATACTGTTAATATGAACTTAGATAACTGGGTAATGTTCTTAATGTGGCTGAGAACGTAAATGGATACTTGCGTTTGGCTGCAATCAGAGTTGGCTGTTCCCAAGTGAGCTGAAAAACACTGGCGTTGTTAAGCGGTGACACTGTCTTTCAGTGAGGCGTGCTGCAGACGCAGTGTGTGAGCATACAGCGTGGTTGAATTCTGAAGAGCTGCAGGGTGAGAGACTGTGTTCCGTGTACAGCGTTGTCCAATCAGTCAGAGGGGAGGTTTGTTCCAGCAGTGAAACGCCTTGACAGCGAGAAGGCAGCGTGAGCTGCGGAGTTGATAATGAGAGTCAGGATAGATTTGCAACTATGTTGCTTGAGCGTATTATGATCAATGTAGCAGAGTGGGGTTTAACTTGTAAGAGAGATAAAGAGATTCCCCAAATAACATTCACAATAATGGGCTAAGCAGAGTACTTCTGATTAGGGTATATTAACCTATGGAGTCAAAATACTTAGCAGTGAAACAGGATAAGGAGGGGCCTTATATAGACTTCCAAAGGTATTCCTTAAAGGGGCAGAACACAACGTTACACAACACCCCATCCAAGGAGCCGCTCCGCGGATCAGGGACCAGGCCTGTCTGGGTGGTTGCGAGACGAGGAGCAGAAACATTAGATGAAGGCTCCCAAGAATCCTCATCTGGACCAAAACTTCTCCACCTGATGAGATACTGCAGACACCTACGACGATAACGTGAGTCCAGGATGGTTTGCACTTCATATTCATCCCCTGCGTCAATCTGAGAAGGAGGAGGACGGAGACCGGAGTCAGGTCTGACTGGGTGATAAGGCTTGAGGAGAGCGACGTGAAATACCGGGTGGATTCGGTAACTGGGAGGTAGGATCAGTCTGACTGAATTCTGGTTCAATACATTCTCTATAGGGAAAGGACCTATGAAGAGAGGTGCTAGTTTTCTTGCTGGAACTGGCAACTTTAGATGCCTAGTAGAAAGCCAGACTTCCTCCCCTGGTTTGTAGGGGGGTGCAGCAGATCTCCTTAAGTCATAATAGCGTTTTTGCATTTGTTGTGCATCCTGCATGATGAGTTTTAGGGAATCAAAGCCCTGAGCAATGGAATTGACAAGTTCATTAACGACAGGAGATTCAGTTTCAGATCGGTTGTTCAGATGATAGGTGGGATGGAATCCGTAGTTGATGTAAAACGGTGTGTTCTTTGTGAAACTGTTGATAGTGTTGTTGAAGGCAAACTCAGCTGAAGGTAGGAGACTTAGCCAGTTATCCTGTTGAGAAGAACAGTAACATCGTAAAAACTGCTCCAGTGTTTGATTTGTTCGCTCGCATAGGCCATTGGTTTGGGGATGAAAGGCGGTAGACATCCGCTTTTCAATCTTGAATGTTTCGCAGAGATGTGACCAAAACCGGGAGGGGAACTGGGTTCCCCTATCTGGTTATAGAGTCAGGTAGTCCATATAAACGGACGATGTGATTGAGAAACAGTTGAGCGGTCTTTTTAGCTGTTGGTAAGCCAATCGCCGGAAGAAAGTGTGTCATCTTTGAGAAACGATCAACGACAACAAGTATAGTGTTATGGTTTCCTGATGCAGTAAGGTCCACTATAAAATCCATGGCGATCGACTTCCAGGGTCTTTCTGGTATGGGTAGGGAGAGAAGACAACCATAGGGATGTTGTCTCAGGTGTTTGTTCTGTGAACAAGTAGTGCAAGTTTTAATATACTCTTTCACAGTATCAGCCATCTGTGGCCACCAATATACTCTTCGTATTAAATGGAGCATCTTGTGTAGTCCTGGATGACCAGCTAGTTGAGTCATGGGCGGATCTGAGAACTGTTTACCTCAAGGAGATGGGAACATACATTTGTTTTCCCATGTACAGCAGTCCATTAGCAGCCTTATGAAGAGGGAGAGCACTTGTCGAGGTATCCTGACTTTGATGTTTGATCAGATCTGAGTTGTTGGTAGTGGTGAGACCGATTATTCGGTCTTGAGGAATGATGGTGTCTGACTCGGTGTAGGATATAGGTCTTGGGTCTCTTCTGGATAAGGCGTCCGCTTTTCTGTTTTTTGTTCCTGGTCTGTAGGTTATCACAAAATTGAATCTGCTGAAGAAATGACTCCAGCGAACCTGGCGGGCACTAAGGGTTTTATTGGTCTTCAGGAACTGTAGGTTTCTATGGTCTGTATAGATAACAATAGGTATGGAGGTACCTTCAAGTAAATGCCTCCAGAATTCTAAGCTGGCCTTTATTGCTAGAAGTTCCTTTTCTCCTATAGCATAGTTGAGCTCTGCGTTGTTCATGAGCCTAGAGTAGTAGGATACTGGATGCAATAGTTGTGTTGGTGAACGTCTTTGTGATAGAACTGCTCCGATTGCATGGTCCGAAGTGTCAACTTCTAGAGTGTAAGGAAGTGATAGATCAGGGAATTGGAGAATGGGTGCTGTAATGAACTTCTGTTTAAGGAGTCGAAAAGCGGCATCGGCTTGTTCGTTCCATTGGAATCGGTGAACCTTCTTAGTTAGAGTGGTTAAGGATTTAATTATACCTGAGAATCCTTGAATAAACTTTCGGTAGAAGTTTGAGAAGCCCAGGAATTTCTGTACTTCTTTTTTGGATGAAGGGGTTGGCCAATTGGTGATAGCCTCAACTTTGTTATCTTCCATCTTGATACCTGAGGGTGATATTTGATAGCCAAGGAAGGATATAGAAGTGGAGTTGAAGATGCATTTCTCTACCTTAACGTAGAGTGAATGTGCCCTCAAATGAGTTAAAACTGTCTTGACATGAGAGATATGATTTGTTAGAGTATCAGAGTAGATCAAAATATCGTCAAGGTAGATAACCATGATTATATCTAATAGATCCCGGAATAGATCATTCATAAAGTGCTGGAAGGTAGCGGGGGCATTACACAGGCCGAATGGCATGACCGTGTACTCGAACAGGCCATACCTTGTTCGAAAAGCGGTCAGCCATTCATCGCCCTTCCTGATCCGGACCAAGTTGTAGGCACCGCGTAGATCTAATTTTGTGTACACCTTAGCCCCCTGTAAACGTTCAATCAATTCCGGTATAAGTGGTAAGGGGTACCTGTTCTTCTTTGTTCGTGCATTTAGTTCTCTATAGTCTATTATTGGTCAAAGACTTTTATCCTTGTTTCTGATGAAGAAAATTACGGCGCCTGCCGAGGATGTGGAGGGTCTAATGAATCCCTTCCGTAGGTTTTCGTCAAGGTACTCCTTAAGGTGTTTGAGTTCAGGTTCTGATAATGGAAAGACTCGACCGTACGGAACTGTTACATTGGGCAACAATTCTATCGGGCAGTCATATGGCTTGTGAGGTGGTAAAGCTTGAGCCTCTTTTTTATCGAAGACATCCGCAAATTCTTTATAACAATGTGGTACCTTGACATCAGAGATCTGCAAAAGGATATGTGGGCCCTGGATAACACAGTTCTCCCTGCATGTCTGAGAGAGAAACTGTAGATCCCCGGTACCCCAATGAATAGTGGGGTTAGGAAGTTTCAGCCAGTTAAGACCTAGAATTATTGGGAACAAAGGAGTTAGTATTACTTCAAAAACTATGTATTCGGAGTGCCCCGAAGTAAATGTTACTTTTAGGGTAACCGTCTGGTGGGTAATGGGACCTGACTTAATAGAAGAACCATCGACAAGTCTAATCGGTAGTGAGTTAAGTTTTTTTATTAGTGGTATTTTATGTGAGCGGACATAATCATAATCTATGAAGTCTCCTGTTGCTCCGGAGTCAATCACGGCTTGCGTAAGTACTTGTTGTTGCGCCCACTGTAGGGAAACAGAGAAGCATAGGGGAGAAGTTGACTTGTTATTAGTAACATGACACACTGAGTCAGTATGGGACTTACCCTTCCTTTGTCTGGAGAGGTTAGGGCAATCCTTTACTGTGTGTTCTGTACTGGCACAGTACATGCAGAGGTTAAACTGTTTACGTTGAGCTTTCTCTTCAGCCTTAAGGGGACCCTTAACGAAAGCAATATCCATGGGTTCTTCTGTTGCCCTAGACGGTGCAACTGTTGATACATACTTCCTGGTATGGTATTCAGTGGTGACTCTTTCGGATTTCCTTTCCTGAAGACGTCTGTCTATTGAGATGCATAGAGATATCAGACACTCGAGACTAGTGGGCATGGTGATACGTGTCAGCTCGTCCTTGATAGTCTCACTGAGACCCAATCTGAACTGATTTTTGAGCGCATGCTCATTCCAAAGGGTATCTGGGGCCCATCCTTTGTATTCAGCAATATAGTCCTTGACTGGGCGCCTACCTTGTCGTAGACCTCGTATAGCTGTTTCAGCTGTGCATTGTTTATCATGATCCTGGTATAGGAGAGACATTGCAGAGAAAAACGAGTCTAATGAGTTGAGGATAGGGTCATTGGACTCATAGAACATGTTTGCCCAGGTTCTTGCCTCACCAGAGAGATAGGAAATAACAGTGAGTACACTTATACTATCATTTGGGTACGTTTTGGGTTTTAGTTGGAAATACAAGTTACAGGAATTCTGGAAATCCCTGAAGCGTGACCTATCCCCAGAGAATTTTTCAGGGGGACATATTTGTGGTTCAGGCAGTTCGTTTGTTGCTCCCTTTGATAACATTTGTTCATTGATAAATTTGCGGAGTTGTTCATTTTCAGACTTGATCTCACGCAATTCTTGAAGCATGAGATCCATATTCTGAGACAGGGTGCCCACCCTGGATGTTAGCTCACTTAGATCCATTATAGTACACAATAGGCTGGTATGCAATTCTTTTTTAAAGGCTAAGTATTATGTAAGGTTTGCTGATGAGTAGTAATGAATGCAACCTATGTGACCCGCTCAGTCTCACACCAAACCTTAGACTCTATGAAAATATAGAGTCTAGTTCTTGCTCATAGACGTGAGGGGACTAAGAGTAGTCAGAATATGTGAATATGCTATGTATAAAGTAATGAGCAATATTGTAGAGGTGAGGCTCCCAGTGATAAATAAACAAAGAAATAGCAATAGGTAGGTAAATAGTTAATATCTATATGGTAAGAGGTGTCAGAGATTATATAAGTAACAGTTATGCTTTTACTTTGCAGAAGAGATAAGTAGAACACCTAAGTTGCTCTAGCTGAGTTCACTAGAGACCTGATATTTATCTTTTAGGCAGTTGTAATTAGAGTGTCTAAATCCAAGCGTGATTTGGAGTAAACAGTTCAAGCTTCTCATGTAAACCACTCCCTTGTTGTAAGAGCGTTCTTTTACACTGTTAATATGAACTTAGATAACTGGGTAATGTTCTTAATGTGGCTGAGAACGTAAATAGTTACTTGCGTTTGGCTGCAATCAGATTTGGCTGTTCCCAAGTGAGCTGACAAACACTGGCGTTGTTAAGCGGTGACACTGTCTTTCAGTAAGGCGTGCTGCAGACGCAGCGTGTGAGCATACAGCGTGGTTGAATTCTGAAGAGCTGCAGGGTGAGAGACTGTGTTCCGTGTACAGCGTTGTCCAATCAGTCAGAGGGGAGGTTTTTTCCAGCAGTGAGACGCCTTGACAGCGAGAAGGCAGCGTGAGCTGCGGAGTTGATAATGAGAGTCAGGATAGATTTGCAACTATGTTGCTTGGGCGTATTATGATCAATGTAGCAGAGTGGGGTTTAACTTGTAAGAGAGATAAAGAGATTCCCCAAATAACATTCACAATAATGGGCTAAGCAGAGTACTTCTGATTAGGGTATATTAACCTATGGAGTCAAAATACTTAGCAGTGAAACAGGATAAGGAGGGGCCTTATATAGACTTCCAAAGGTATTCCTTAAAGGGGCAGAACAGAACGTTACATTCTATAAGAATGCTGCCAGTACTACTATTTCCCTGGCGAGATTCTATAAAAACATAATTTATGCTTACCTGATAAATTCCTTTCTTCTGTAGTGTGATCAGTCCACGGGTCATCATTACTTCTGGGATATTACTCCTCCCCAACAGGAAGTGCAAGAGGATTCACCCAGCAGAGCTGCATATAGCTCCTCCCCTCTACGTCACTCCCAGTCATTCGACCAAGGACCAACGAGAAAGGAGAAGCCAAGGGTGTAGTGGTGACTGGAGTATAATTTAAAAAATATTTACCTGCCTTAAAAAACAGGGCGGGCCGTGGACTGATCACACTACAGAAGAAAGGAATTTATCAGGTAAGCATAAATTATGTTTTCTTCTGTTAAGTGTGATCAGTCCACGGGTCATCATTACTTCTGGGATACCAATACCAAAGCAAAAGTACACGGATGACGGGAGGGATAGGCAGGCTCTTTATACAGAAGGAACCACTGCCTGAAGAACCTTTCTCCCAAAAATAGCCTCTGAGGAAGCAAAAGTGTCAAATTTGTAAAATTTGGAAAAAGTATGAAGCGAAGACCAAGTTGCAGCCTTGCAAATCTGTTCAACAGAGGCCTCATTCTTAAAGGCCCAAGTGGAAGCCACAGCTCTAGTAGAATGAGCTGTAATTCTTTCAGGAGGCTGCTGTCCAGCAGTCTCATAAGCTAAACGAATTATGCTACGAAGCCAAAAAGAAAGAGAGGTAGCAGAAGCCTTTTGACCTCTCCTCTGACCAGAGTAAACGACAAACAGGGAAGACGTTTGTCGAAATTCCTTAGTTGCCTGTAAGTAAAATTTTAGGGCACGAACTACATCCAGATTGTGCAGAAGACGTTCCTTCTTCGAAGAAGGATTTGGACACAAAGAAGGAACAACAATCTCTTGATTGATATTCCTGTTAGTGACTACCTTAGGTAAGAACCCAGGTTTAGTACGCAGAACTACCTTATCCGAATGAAAAATCAAATAAGGAGAATCACAATGTAAGGCTGATAACTCAGAGACTCTTCGAGCCGAGGAAATAGCCATTAAAAATAGAACTTTCCAAGATAACAACTTTATATCAATGGAATGAAGGGGTTCAAACGGAACGCCCTGTAAAACGTTAAGAACAAGGTTTAAACTCCATGGCGGAGCAACAGTTTTAAACACAGGCTTAATCCTGGCCAAAGCCTGACAAAAAGCCTGAACGTCTGGAACTTCTGACAGACGTTTGTGCAACAGAATGGACAGAGCTGAGATCTGTCCCTTTAATGAACTAGCAGATAAACCCTTTTCTAAACCTTCTTGTAGAAAAGACAATATCCTAGGAATCCTAACCTTACTCCAAGAGTAACCTTTGGATTCGCACCAATATATGTATTTACGCCATATCTTATGGTAAATCCTTCTGGTAACAGGCTTCCTAGCCTGTATTAAGGTATCAATAACTGACTCAGAAAACCCACGTTTTGATAAAATCAAGCGTTCAATTTCCAAGCAGTCAGCTTCAGAGAAGTTAGATTTTGATGTTTGAAAGGACCCTGTATCAGAAGGTCCTGTTTCAGAGGTAGAGACCAAGGTGGACAGGATGACATGTCCACCAGGTCTGCATACCAAGTCCTGCGTGGCCATGCAGGTGCTATTAGAATAACTGATGCTCTCTCCTGTTTGATTCTGGCAATCAATCGAGGAAGCATCGGGAAGGGTGGAAACACGTAAGCCATCCTGAAGTCCCAAGGTGCTGTTAGGGCATCTATCAGGACTGCTCCTGGATCCCTGGATCTGGACCCGTAACGAGGAAGCTTGGCGTTCTGTCGAGACGCCATGAGATCTATCTCTGGTTTGCCCCAATGACGAAGTATTTGAGCAAAGACCTCCGGATGAAGTTCCCACTCCCCCGGATGAAAAGTCTGACGACTTAAGAAATCCGCCTCCCAGTTCTCCACTCCCGGGATGTGGATTGCTGACAGGTGGCAAGAGTGAGACTCTGCCCAGCGAATTATCTTTGATACTTCCATCATTGCTAGGGAGCTTCTTGTCCCTCCCTGATGGTTGATGTAAGCTACAGTCGTGATGTTGTCCGACTGAAACCTGATGAACCCCCGAGTTGTCAACTGGGGCCAAGCCAGGAGGGCATTGAGAACTGCTCTCAATTCCAGAATGTTTATTGGTAGGAGACTCTCCTCCTGACTCCATTGTCCCTGAGCCTTCAGAGAATTCCAGACGGCACCCCAACCTAGAAGGCTGGCGTCTGTTGTTACAATTGTCCAGTCTGGCCTGCTGAATGGCATCCCCCTGGACAGATGTGGCCGAGAAAGCCACCATAGAAGAGAATTTCTGGTCTCTTGATCCAGATTCAGAGAAGGGGACAAGTCTGAGTAATCCCCATTCCACTGACTTAGCATGCACAGTTGCAGTGGTCTGAGGTGTAAGCATGCAAAGGGTACTATGTCCATTGCCGCTACCATTAAGCCGATTACCTCCATGCATTGAGCCACTGACGGGCGTTGAATGGAATGAAGGGTGTGGCAAGCACTTTGAAGTCTTGTTAACCTGTCTTCTGTCAGGTAAATCTTCATTTCTACAGAATCTATAAGAGTCCCCAGGAAGGGAACTCTTGTGAGTGGAACGAGTGAACTTTTCTTTTCGTTCACCTTCCATCCATGTGACCTTAGAAATGCCAGTACTAACTCTATATGAGACTTGGCAGTTTGAAAGCTTGAAGCTTGTATCAGAATGTCGTCTAGGTACGGAGCTACCGAGATTCCCCGCGGTCTTAGTACCACCAGAAGAGCACCCAGAACCTTTGTGAAGATTCTTGGAGCTATAGCCAATCCGAATGGAAGAGCTACAAACTGGTAATGCCTGTCTAGGAAGGCAAACCTTAGGTACCGGTAATGATCTTTGTGAATCGGTATGTGAAGGTAAGCATCCTTTAAATCCACTGTGGTCATGTACTGACCCTTTTGGATCATGGGTAAAATTGTCCGAATAGTCTCCATCTTGAACGATGGAACTCTTAGGAATTTGTTTAGGATTTTTAAGTCCAGGATTGGTCTGAAAGTTCCCTCTTTTTTGGGAACCACAAACAGATTTGAGTAAAACCCTTGTCCCTGTTCCGACCGTGGAACTGGATGGATTACTCCCATTAACAAAAGCTCTTGTACGCAGCGTAGAAACGCCTCTTTCTTTGTTTGGTTTGTTGACAACCTTGACAGATGAAATCTCTCTCTTGGAGGAGAGTATTTGAAGTCCAGAAGGTATCCCTGAGATATTATCTCTAGCGCCCAGGGATCCTGGACATCTCTTGCCCAAGCCTGGGCGAAGAGAGAAAGTCTGCCCCCCACTAGATCCGATCCCGGATCGGGGGCCCTCAATTCATGCTGTTTTAGGGGCAGCAGCAGGTTTCCTGGCCTGCTTGCCCTTGTTCCAAGACTGGTTAGGTCTCCAGCCTTGTCTGTAGCGAGCAACAGATCCTTCTTGTTTTGGAGCAGAGGAAGTTGATGCTGTTCCTGCTTTGAAATTCCGAAAGGAACGAAAATTAGACTGTCTGGCCTTAGGTTTGGCCCTGTCTTGAGGCAGGGCGTGGCCTTTACCTCCTGTAATGTCAGCGATAATTTCTTTCAAACCAGGCCCAAATAAGGTCTGCCCTTTGAAAGGTATATTAAGTAATTTAGACTTAGAAGTAACATCAGCTGACCAGGATTTTAGCAACAGTGCTCTGCGTGCCTGAATGGCGAATCCTGAATTCTTAGCCGTAAGTTTAGTTAAATGTACTACGGCCTCCGAAATTAATGAATTAGCTAGCTTAAGGACTCTAAGCTTGTCCGTAATGTCATCCAGAGTAGCTGAACTAATGGTCTCTTCCAGCGACTCAAACCAGAATGCCGCCGCAGCCGTGACCGGCGCAATGCATGCAAGGGGTTGCAATATAAAACCTTGTTGAACAAACATTTTCTTAAGGTAACCCTCTAACTTTTTATCCATTGGATCTGAAAAGGCACAGCTATCCTCCACCGGGATAGTGGTACGCTTAGCTAAAGTAGAAACTGCTCCCTCCACCTTAGGGACCGTTTGCCATAAGTCCCGTGTGGTGGTGTCTATTGGAAACATCTTTCTAAATATCGGAGGGGGTGAGAACGGCACACCGGGTCTATCCCACTCCTTAGTAATAATTTCAGTAAGTCTCTTAGGTATAGGAAAAACGTCGGTACTCGTTGGTACCGCAAAATATTTATCCAACCTACACATTTTCTCTGGTATTGCAACTGTGTTACAATCATTCAGAGCCGCTAACACCTCCCCTAGTAATACACGGAGGTTCTCCAGCTTAAATTTAAAATTTGAAATATCTGAATCCAATCTGTTTGGATCAGAACCGTCAGCCGCAGACAGAAGCTCTCCGTCCTCATGTTCTGCAAGCTGTGACGCAGTATCTGACATGGCCCTAGTATTATCAGCGCACTCTGTTCTCACCCCAGAGTGATCACGCTTGCCTCTTAATTCTGGTAATTTAGCCAAAACTTCAGTCATAACAGTAGCCACATCTTGTAATGTTATTTGTAATGGCCGCCCAGATGTACTGGGCGCCACAATATCGCGCACCTCCCGAGCGGGAGATGCAGGTACTGACACGTGAGGCGAGTTAGTCGGCATAACTCTCCCCTCGCTGTTTGGTGAAATTTGTTCAATTTGTACAGATTGACTTTTATTTAAAGTAGCATCAATACAGTTAGTACATAAATTTCTATTGGGCTCCACTTTGGCATTAGCACAAATAGCACAGGTATCTTCCTCTGAATCAGACATGTTTAACACACTAGCAAATAAACTTGCAACTTGGAATACTATTCAAGTAAAATACTATGAAAACGTACTGTGCCTATAAGAAGCACAGAAGATTTATGACAGTTGAAAATTAATAAACTGAAAAAGTTATAGCATCAATCTTTGTAAACAACACAACTTTAGCAAAGGTTTGTTCCCATTAGCAAAAGACAACTAACCCTGATAGCAGAAAAAAAATTACAGAATAAACGTTTTTTATCACAGTCAACTACAATCTCACAGCTCTGCTGTGAATGATTACCTCCCTCAAAACAAGTTTTGAAGACCCCGGAGTTCTGTAGAGATGAACCGGATCATGCAGGAAATACAATGAGCTGCTGACTGAATTTTTTGATGCGTAGCAAAAGCGCCAAAAAATGGCCCCTCCCCCTCACACACAACAGTGAGAGAGATCAGAAACTGTCAGAAACTAGATCAAGCAACTGCCAAGTGGAAAAATAGTGCCCAAACATTTTATTCACCCAGTACCTCAGAAAATGAAAACGATTTTACATTCCAGCAAAAACGTTTAACATAAATTAAGAGTTATTAAAAAGCCTGTTGCTAGTCCCTGCAAAATAGGCTAAAGTCTTATGTACACAGTGTAATTCCAGTGAAGTACCATTCCCCAGAATACTGAAGTGTAAAATATACATACATGACATTATATCGGTATGGCAGGATTTTCTCATCAATTCCATTGTCAGAAAATAAAAGCTGCTACATACCTCTTTGCAGATTAATCTGCCCGCTGTCCCCTGATCTGAAGTTTACCTCTCCTCAGATGGCCGAGAAACAGCAATATGATCTTAACTACTCCGGCTAAAATCATAGTAAAAACTCTGGTAGATTCTTCTTCAAACTCTACCAGAGAAGGAATAACACACTCCGGTGCTATTATAAAATAACAAACTTTTGATTGAAGGTATAAAACTAAGTATAATCACCATAGTCCTCTCACACATCCTATCTAGTCGTTGGGTGCAAGAGAATGACTGGGAGTGACGTAGAGGGGAGGAGCTATATGCAGCTCTGCTGGGTGAATCCTCTTGCACTTCCTGTTGGGGAGGAGTAATATCCCAGAAGTAATGATGACCCGTGGACTGATCACACTTAACAGAAGAAAATGCTACTAGTACTACTATTTCTCAGGTGAGATTCTATAAGAATGCTGCCAGTACTACTATTTCCCTGGTGAGATTCTATAAGAATGCTGCTAGTACTACTATTTCCCTGGTGAGATTCTATAAGAATGCTGCCAGAACTTCTATTTCCCTGGTGAGATTCTATACAAATGCTGTCAGTACTACTATTTCCTTGGTGAGATTATATAAGAATGCTGCCAGTACTACTACATCCCTGGTGAGATTCTATAAGAATGCTGCCAGTACTACTATTTCCCTGGTGAGATTCTATACAAATGCTGCCAGTACTACTATTTCCTTGGTGAGATTCTATAAGAATGCTGCCAGTACTTCTATTTCCCTGGTGAGATTCTATACAAATGCTGTCAGTACTACTATTTCCTTGGTGAGATTATATGAGAATGCTGCCAGTACTACTACATCCCTGGTGAGATTCTATAAGAATGCTGCCAGTACTTCTATTTCCCTGGTGAGATTCTATACAAATGCTGCCAGTACTACTATTTCCTTCGTGAGATTCTATAAGAATGCTGCCAGTACTACTATTTCCCTGGTGAGATTCTATAAAAATGCTGCTAGTACTACTATTTCTCTGGTGAGATTCTATAAGAATGCTGCCAGTACTACTATTTCCATGGTGTGATTCTATAAGAATGCTGCTAGTACTACTATTTCCCTGGTGAGATTCTATAAGAATGCTGCCAGTACTTCTATTTCCCTGGTGAGATTATATAAGAATGCTACCAGTACTACTATTTCCCTGGTGAGATTCTATAAGAAGGCTGCCAGCCCTTCTATTTCCCTGGTGAGATTATATAAGAATGCTACCAGTACTACTATTTCCCTGGTGAGATTCTATAAGAATGCTGCTAGTACTACTATTTCCCTGGTGAGATTCTATAAGAATGCTGCTAGTACTACTATTTCCCTGGTGAGATTCTATAAGAATGCTGCAAGTACTACTATTTCCCTGGTGAGATTCTATAAGAATGCTGCCAGTACTACTATTTCCCTGGTGAGATTCTATAAGAATGCTACCAGTACTACTATTTCCCTGGTGAGATTCTATAAGAATGCTGCCAGTACTACTATTTCCCTGGTGAGATTATATAAGAATGCTACCAGTACTACTATTTGCCTGGTGAGATTCTATAAGAATGCTGCCAGTACTACTATTTCCCTGGTGAGATTCTATAAGAATGCTGCCAGTACTACTATTTCCCTGGTGAGATTCTATAAGAATGCTGCTAGTACTACTATTTCCCTGGTGAGATTCTATAAGAATGCTGCCAGAACTTCTATTTCCCTGGTGAGATTCTATACAAATGCTGTCAGTACTACTATTTCCTTGGTGAGATTATATAAGAATGCTGCCAGTACTACTACATCCCTGGTGAGATTCTATAAGAATGCTGCCAGTACTACTATTTCCCTGGTGAGATTCTATACAAATGCTGCCAGTACTACTATTTCCTTGGTGAGATTCTATAAGAATGCTGCCAGTACTTCTATTTCCCTGGTGAGATTCTATACAAATGCTGTCAGTACTACTATTTCCTTGGTGAGATTATATGAGAATGCTGCCAGTACTACTACATCCCTGGTGAGATTCTATAAGAATGCTGCCAGTACTTCTATTTCCCTGGTGAGATTCTATACAAATGCTGCCAGTACTACTATTTCCTTCGTGAGATTCTATAAGAATGCTGCCAGTACTACTATTTCCCTGGTGAGATTCTATAAAAATGCTGCTAGTACTACTATTTCTCTGGTGAGATTCTATAAGAATGCTGCCAGTACTACTATTTCCATGGTGTGATTCTATAAGAATGCTGCTAGTACTACTATTTCCCTGGTGAGATTCTATAAGAATGCTGCCAGTACTTCTATTTCCCTGGTGAGATTATATAAGAATGCTACCAGTACTACTATTTCCCTGGTGAGATTCTATAAGAAGGCTGCCAGCCCTTCTATTTCCCTGGTGAGATTATATAAGAATGCTACCAGTACTACTATTTCCCTGGTGAGATTCTATAAGAATGCTGCTAGTACTACTATTTCCCTGGTGAGATTCTATAAGAATGCTGCTAGTACTACTATTTCCCTGGTGAGATTCTATAAGAATGCTGCAAGTACTACTATTTCCCTGGTGAGATTCTATAAGAATGCTGCCAGTACTACTATTTCCCTGGTGAGATTCTATAAGAATGCTACCAGTACTACTATTTCCCTGGTGAGATTCTATAAGAATGCTGCCAGTACTACTATTTCCCTGGTGAGATTATATAAGAATGCTACCAGTACTACTATTTGCCTGGTGAGATTCTATAAGAATGCTGCCAGTACTACTATTTCCCTGGTGAGATTCTATAAGAATGCTGCCAGTACTACTATTTCCCTGGTGAGATTCTTTAAGAATGCTGCTAGTACTACTATTTCCCTGGTGAGATTCTATAAGAATGTTGCCAGTACTACTATTTCCCTGGTGAGATTCTATAAGAATGCTGCCAGTACTACTATTTCCCTGGTGTGATTCTATAAGAATGCTGCCAGTACTACTATTTCCCTGGTGAGATTCTACAAGAATGCTCGCCAGTCCTTCTATTTTCCATGTGGAATTCCATAAATCCACTTTTTACACTAAAAACAGGGTGTTATGCTAAGGGGAGTACACTGCATTTTCATATTGGAGGAGATATATACATTACAACAGTGCACAATGAAAATCATAATTTAAAAATCATACAAAACCAATCACACACAAATACTTAGGAAAAATTGTATT
This sequence comes from Bombina bombina, assembly GCF_027579735.1. Classification (NCBI taxonomy): domain Eukaryota; kingdom Metazoa; phylum Chordata; class Amphibia; order Anura; family Bombinatoridae; genus Bombina; species Bombina bombina. The sequence continues at coordinate 39,529,050 of NC_069510.1, forward strand.
GCTAAGGTGCATCAAAAATCGTAACAAAATTGTTCACCAAAAATCGTATTTTATCAAAAAACGTTAAATTTGTAGGTAGGTCACACAGGAATAAATTGTATTAACTATGCACAGCGTAAATCGTAATTTAAGTACACTGGATGTGCAAAAAATAAATTCATACTTAAAAGTGCAAACTACAAAGTGTATTTGGGCTGAACATGGGCGTTCTATGTGCGTGTATGAATTTGTTTCCCAAATCCCAGCGTATTTCTGTAAACTTTTTCACCCTACAGATCTCACAGTTTTTTCTCACAACTTAAAAGGTGGCAAGCTTTTACCAAAATACTCTAAACACTAATTACTCTGAAAGAAAAACTTGTGTATATAAAAATAAAAGCAAATTTAAGGTACAATACCCTGAAAACAGCTTAATTTGATTTATATTAGGCATAATATTAAAGGGACACTGTACCCAAAATTTTTCTTTTGTGGTTCAGATTGAGCATGAAATTTTAAGCAACTTTCTAATTTACTCCTATTATCAAATGTTCTTCATTCTCTTGGTATCTTTATTTGAAATGCAAGAATGTAAGTTTAGATGCCGGCCCATTTTTGGTGAACAACCTGTGTTGTCCTTGCTGCTTGGTAGATAAATTCATCCACCAATAAAAAAGTGCTGTCCAGAGTACTGAAACCAAAAAAATGCTTAGATGCCTTCTTTTTCAAATAATGATAGCAAGAGAATGAAGAAAAATTGATAATAGGAGTAAATTAGAAAGTTGCTTAAAATTGCATGCTCTTTCTGAATTACAAAAGAAAAAATTTGGGTACAGTGTCCCTTTAACTCTTTCATGACAGATTTGATTTGTCTACATCGGAAAAAAGTTCCGATGTAAACAAATTTAAATTTTACGATTGTGTATGCGATCGCGAGATTTCAATGATGGGATCATGTCAGGGGGGCGAGCTTACAATGCTAGGCATGCCCACCAGGTCCAGATTCCATTCTGGAAGCGCCATTGGTACAGCAAAACGGTTAGGATGTTTCATGCCGTCCTAATGTTGGGAAAAGGTTAAAGTCTAAACATATGTCGGGGTCTTCCTCTTTACTTCGCCCTCCATTACGAATTTTTATGTAACAGAGAGCTCTCATTATTTATATGGGAGGCATCTCACCACTTGCAGGAACAGCCCCATTTTTATATAATATTCCATGATAGCTACCACTGTGAGTGTCAGCATGGAAAACCATCTTTATACTGGTAAATTTTATAGAATAGGCCCCTATGACTTTACTGTATAAGAATGTTTGTTCTCTATATTGTAGGTTATCCAGAGACGGTGGGATGGATCTGTTGATTTCAATCGGGACTGGGACTCATACAGAAAGGGATTTGGCAACCAGCTGAATGAATTCTGGCTAGGAAATGATAACATTCATATTTTAACATCTAATGGTAAAGTTTTCTTTAGATTTGTTTCTTCATTTTAATTCTTAATGTTTTTGGGGCCTTTTCTGCTTTTATCTGCAGCTTAACCAATTGGCTAGAATAAAAATCTACAAGAATCACTTATATATCTGTGTATATACAGTATATATATATGTACATATGTATTAATGTGTTTATTTATATTTACACATATCAATAGATACATATATATACTGTATATATATATATATATATATATATATATATATATATATACACACACACACTCACCGGCCACTTTATTGGGTACATCTGTTCAAATGCTTGGTAACACAAATTTCTAATCAGCCAATCACATGGCAGCAACTCAATGTATTTAGGCATCTAGACGTGGTGAAGGTGACTTGCTGAAGTTTAAACCGAGCATTAGAATGGGGAAAAAAAGGGGATTTAAATGACTTTGAACGTGGCATGGTTGTTGGTGCCAGACGGGCTGATCTGAGCATTTAAAAAACTGCTGATCTACTGGGATTTTCACGCACAACCATCTCTAGGGTTTACAGAGAATGGTCCGAAAGAGAAAATATCCAGTGAGCGGCAGTTGTGTAGATGACAATGCCTTGCTCATTTCAGAGGTCAGAGGAGAAGGGGCAGACTTGTTCGAGATGATAGAAAGGCAACAGTAACAGTTAACCAGAGCTCTGAGGAAGCAGTAATCTTTCTAGCATAAATCATGATTGTGCTCAAGCGATTGCATTTACTTTCAATTCGTAATATGAGAGTTAAGCCCGATGAGCGCAAACACCTGCGAAAAAACACGTTATTGCTCATGCGCAAACGAGAGGCCAAGTTATGAAAACATAAATAAAAATAAAAAACTTGCAAAAAGTCAATATACTTGTTAGCCTCACATCACCCAAAACGGCAATTCTATCAGTTTTTATTTAAACAGAAAATTACTGTATACAGCTAAATAGTTAGTCATTTTCAATCAAAACCATTGCACTAATGCATAAGGAAGTCAGTCTGCATAGTCTCACAACTTGCACTCTTTTACATTTAATAGCATTTTGCATCTTATCAATCTCCTTTTTGCTCATAAATTGTACAGCTGCCCTTAAGAAATTCAGTATAGGGCAGTGATTCTAGACCGTACATTTTTTGGGGGACAACAAGCAAGAGTGGCCAAAATATTATGGAAGGGGTATAAGTATGGTGTTGTTATGGTTTTCTTTCATGCTCCACAACTAAGATGATACAATATATTGACACTAAGAGAAGGTATTGGAGAAAAATATATATAAAAAAAACTACTATTATATATAGTACCCAGGCCAGTTTTATATGTGCCTAAGGAAATTACATAAAGCCTTGCACCCTTGTTTGTATCTCAGCTTTGTGGGCTGTAGGTTAGGGACCCAGGGAGGAAGAGACCTTGACGTGGTCCTGGGGTTAAAACATTTGGACAAATTCTATAACTAACTCTTCCATTTTTGCTTTTTATCTAGCTGTGTGCTTGCAAGAGAGTGCCAGACTTTCTGTGTGTTGTGTTGATTCATTTGTTTTGACATTTTCCCAATGGGCTTTGCATTCAAGCTTGCCTGGGGTTAACTGCCTGAGTCACTGAAAGCTGTACATCTGTCTGTGAGTACCCAAGTCTGAGAGTTTTTTGCAGTGTCATAGGATGTGTACCCAGTCCAGTTTGAGTGCAGTCCATTTCCACATTATATATATATATATATATATATATATATATATAAATTTATGTATCAAATGTATTGAATATTATTGCATTTTCTTGCCTTTTATCAATAAGGAGTAATTTTAAGTCACATCGATATCTTAAAGATTCATTTTAACAGTTTTTTTTATTAAAACAATTGTTTACAGAATTACGCTTGAGAGACAATTTCACACACATCCATGGAAAGCCCATGCTCAGCCCATTTTACGAAAAACCAACAATTATGCATTGTACTTTTTATTTATAAGTACAAATTTTTGTGTGCATCCAGTGTACTTAAATTACGATTTACACTGTACATATTTAATACAATCTATTCCTGTGTAATTTACGCCCAAATTCTACATTTTTGATAAAATACAATTTTTGGCGAACAAGTTTGTTGTGATTTTTGATGCACTTTAACAATACATTTTTTTTCTTCTGCATTTTTGTGTGAATGGATCAATTAATAGTTTCGCATAATTTTTATTGTGCACTTTTGTACTTCTCCTTCCCATACCAAAATGCAGTATACGCCCCTTAGCGAGACACCCTGTTTTAAGGGTAAAATGTGGCTTTAGATAATTCTACCAGGGAAATAAAAATCTTGGCTAGTATTCTGTAATAATCTCGCCAGCCCAGAGACCTTTAGATCATCGGGCACATAGTGTTAAATACAGAGAAAAAAAAACTAAATATGGGGTTAATTTCAATTTATCATTTTTTTAGTGTTTAGTGTTTTTAGTGTTGATCATGATCAAAATCAGAAATTCCTATTTTTTTTATCTGCAGCACCTTATTTTAATTTTATTTCCTGAGAATAATTGCCCTACACTTAACATATTCCTGTTTTTCTAAAAATAATAGAAATTCTCAATACTTAACACAATTATGAGGCCATTTTTACTTATAAAATTTGATAGCTAAAAGTACTTGAAAACTTGTTACTGAGTACCCAAATTTTCAAATGTGATATTGGTTTTGCATATGGTCAAATAAACTGAAATTATCTGCCGCCATATTGGATAACATAAGGAATTAACATTACCAGATACAAACCCTTCTTGGTTGATTAATTAAAGTTTAAAAATAATAACCTAGCAAAAACACATGCCCACTATACTAATAATGCCCCCGACCAAATAAAGATATACACACAGCATACGCTGTCTGCATTTATCATTGCACCAGCAGTTCTTGTGAACTGCTGGTGCAATGCCGTCCCCTGCAGCTAGCAGGGGGTGTCAATCAACCCGATCGTATTCAATCGTACCTGCATAATGGTCACTTTTTTAAGGTTAATTGTGTGCATTTGTTTTTTAATAACAAAAACCATGAGATTAACAACAAAGTGGTTGAGTGGCTGCGCTAACTGTTGCCCCCAAGCCAAAAGTAGTTAATTGTGGCCCTTTGTCAGTAGTAGGATACATTGTACAAGATGAAAGTAAATGTGTTCACTTGAACAAAATTGAATTTAAAATGTGTCAGGGTAGCACAACTTCAGAGCTCTGATTAACTTTTACGCTTGACTAGTGGAAAAAAACATATCAATAATACATTTAACAGTACAGTTAAACTCAAAATAACACTGATAAAAAATGTAAAACAATATTCCATAAAAAAGCTATAAGGGCTCAAAGATATGAGGTCTCAGGTGTTAGAAAAAAAAGACAGACAAAGTGGACAATATATTAAAGTGTGGACGGACATGATACAATGTAGCGGTCTTTAGACCGCTGCTTCATAACTGCTGTTTCCGGCAAGCCTGAAGGCTCGCACGGAAACAGGGGCATCAAGCTCCATAGAGATGCATACATATACATGTCTAAAGATGTCTTCACATATGGGAATATGTTCTAAGGATTTATAGATAGATATTCATATATATATATATATATATACATATATATATATATATATATATATATATATATATATATATATATACACACATACACCTATAGATAATCATATATTATTATATAGGAATGTGAAATATTAATATTATATGTCGGGTTAGCACACTTGAAAAAACACAGTTTGCACGTGAGTAAGGGTGTTAGTCCCCACCCATTTTTGTGCTCCATTGAAGTCTATGGGGGAATACCTACGTTACCGTTTTCATGTTATTCGAACTTCTGCTTTTTGTGAGGGCTGGTTTAATGTGCCAAAACATTTTACTTTCAACATGTAATGCGCATGCTACCCGATGTGCACAAAAACCCTCTGACTAGCTAAATTAAAGGGCATTAACTTCAGGAGCATTTTGAGATTGCGATCACTAAAAATACTGTCTTGAAGTTCAGAAACCATCATCTCCTGAAGACAAGTGCAAGATTGTTACCAACCTCTTGATTACTCATCTAATATATTTCCTACTAGTCAGGCATTAGTGGAACTAGTGAACATGACATTCACACATGTAAACACACGGGTAATGTAACAGTTACTTAATGTACAGATTGGTGGTATCATGGCTCTGATTCTTTCTGCGCAGATCACCTGGGGTTACCATCTTCTTTTGAAGGAAATAAGGGAAACTAAATAATCGACAGATTTCACGTAGGAAATTGACAAATTGTACAGTAGTTACTGAAAAAAAACACAGTTTGTTACATCAATATTCTTCATACATATTCATCAACTTTCTGCAAATCCGTGACTTCTATTTTTCATTTAAGGCACAGGTGGAATAAAGACATTAAATGGTCAAATACATAAAAATTATTAACTAAATAAGAGTACAATAGTACAATGTTATATGTTTGAAATTAATATTTTACATGTTCTAAAAAAATAAGGCAAAAAGTGTTTTGGGAGCCTAGAAGACTTGGGCCTTGATTTATCAAAGCGTCAACTGATAATACGCTTGAATCCCGCATTGAATTTGACACAAGATTAATTTGCCGTAGTTAACAAAGCGTCAAGATTGTCAAATGTTGAAATTTGTGATGAAAAATATGATCCCGTGATCTCAATCCGACGCAGATCAATGCTTGCGACATTACAGATGTTTCAAATTCAGATTCGATTCTATTTGACACTTTTCCCAATTTATCAAACATTCAACAGGTACGCTTGCATCTATTCCGACGCAGCGTACCTAGTTTTCAATCCACCACCCTTGAGGTCGAGGATGCCATAGGACTCAATGGGAGTCTGAAAACACAGAAAGCTTATGTTCGATGCTACAAGAGAATGCCATATATTACATAATAAAAGTAAATTAGAAACTCTATTAAATTTGTATTCCCTTTCTAAATCAAACAATAGTATTGCTACACATTTGGTGCACGAATAGATATAGGAATAAAAATGAAAAATACATTACTACTTATGGATTATGCTACAAATCTGTCTCTCATTACAAAGCAAGGAGACAATATTATTTCTGCAAATTTTTTGAAAAGTTTTGTCCCAAACTTGTTGCACTAATAGATATAGAGATAAAAATTAAATAAATATACAACATAAGATAGCTAACTTCCTTTTTATTTTTTTGTGAAAAATCTATGTGCACCATGTTTAAGCCATTTAATACAAGTCCCACTCTCCACTTTCGCACCAATTTTGAAGCAACACTTTTCGCACCAATTATGTCGCAAACTCCTAACCAACCCACACACTAGTGAATTATTCAACCACTTTTGACTGGAGTATGCATAATCCCATGATTTATGACATCAGCCAAGCTGATTCAAATTAACATTTTAAACTATCACTAACAAGTCAAAATGGTTGATACTTGGGTTATTGATCACTCATCAGAACTTGTAAATGCCATTTGTTACATTGTGAATTTAGAATTAAAGATAAACATTGAGTCTGACATTAGGACAAACAGTGTAATATTTTAGACAAGGATTTTAAAATTCAAATTGATGTTTGTTTCAATATAATCTTAAAGGGACATGAAACCCAAAAATTCTCTTTCATGATTCAGATAGAGAATACAATTTTAAACAACTTTCCAATTTACTTCAATTATTTAATTTGCTTCCTTCTCTTGCTATCCTTTGCTAAAAGGTTTATCTAGGAAAGCTCAGGAGCAGCAAAGAACCTAGGTTCTAGCTGCTGATTGGTTGCTGCATATATATATATATACTGATTATCATTGGCTCATCCATGTGTTCAGTCAGCAATCAGTAGTGTGTTGCTGCTCATTCAACAAAGCATACCAAGAGAACCAAAAAAAATTGATAACAGGAGTAAATTAGTAAATTGCTTAAAATTGCATGTTCTATCTGAATCATGAAAAAAAACATAATTTATGCTTACCTGATACATTTATTTCTCTTGTGGTGTATCCAGTCCACGGATCATCCATTACTTGTGGGATATTCTCATTCCCAACAGGAAGTTGCAAGAGGACACCCACAGCAGAGCTGTCTATATAGCTCCTCCCCTCACTACCATATCCATTCATTCGACCGAAAACAAGCAAAGGAGAAACCATAGGGTGCAGTGGTGACTGTAGTTTAAAATTAAAAAATACCTGCCTTAAAATGACAGGGCGGGCCGTGGACTGGATACACCACAAGAGAAATAAATTTATCAGGTAAGCATAAATTATGTTTTTTCTTGTAAGGTGTATCCAGTCCACGGATCATCCATTACTTGTGGGATACCAATACCAAAGCTAAAGTACATGGATGAAGGGAGGGACAAGGCAGGTACTTAAACGGAAGGTACCACTGCCTGTAAAACCTTTCTCCCAAAAATAGCCTCCGAAGAAGCAAAAGTATCAAATTTGTAGAATTTTGAAAAAGTATGAAGCGAAGACCAAGTCGCCGCCTTGCAAATCTGTTCAACAGAAGCCTCATTTTTAAAGGCCCATGTGGAAGCCACAGCTCTAGTAGAATGAGCTGTAATCCTTTCTGGAGGCTGCTGGCCAGCAGTCTCATAGGCTAAGCGGATTATGCTTCTTAGCCAAAAGAAAGAGAGGTTGCCGAAGCCTTTTGACCTCTCCTCTGTCCAAAGTAGACAACAAACAAAGCAGATGTTTGACGAAAATCTTTAGTAGCTTGTAAGTAAAACTTTAAAGCACGAACCCCGTCCAGATTGTGTAATAGACGCTCCTTCTTTGAAGAAGGATTAGGACACAAAGACGGAACAAAAATCTCTTGATTGTTATTCTTATTAGATACCACCTTAGGTAAAAAACCCAGGTTTGGTACGCAGAACTACCTTATCTGCATGGAAGATCAGATAAGGAGAATCACATTGTAAGGCAGATAACTCAGAAACTCTACGAGCCGAGGAAATAGCTACCAAAAAAGAACTTTCCAAGATAAAAGTTTGATATCTATGGAATGAAAAGGTTCAAACGGAACCCCCTGAAGAACTTTAAGAACCAAATTTAAGCTCCAAGTTGGAGCAACAGGTTTAAACACAGGCTTGATTCTAACTAAAGCCTGACAAAATGCCTGAACATCTGGGGCATCCGCCAGACGCTTGTGCAAAAGAATAGATAGCGCAGAAATCTGTCCCTTTAAGGAACTAGCTGACAATCCTTTCTCCAATCCTTCTTGGAGAAAAGATAATATCCTGGGAATCCTGACCTTACTCCACGAGTAGCCCTTAGATTCACACCAATAAAGATATTTACGCCATGTTTTATGATAGATTTTCCTGGTGACAGGCTTCCATGCCTGAATCAAGGTATCAATGACTGACTCGGAGAAACCACGCTTTGATAAAATCAAGCGTTCAACCTCCAGGCAGTCAGCCTCAGAGAAATTAGATTTGGATGGTTGAAAGGACCTTGAAGTAGAAGGTCCTGTCTCAGTGGTAGAGTCCATAGTGGAAAGGATGACATGTCCACCAGATCTGCATACCAAGTCCTGCGTGGCCACGCAGGCGCTATCAAGATCACTGATGCTCTCTCCTGCTTGACTTTGGCAATCACACGAGGGAGCAGAGGAAACGGTGGAAACACATAAGCCAGGTTGAAGGACCAAGGTGCTGTTAGAGCATCTATTAGCGTTGCCTTGGGGTCCCTGGCCTGGATCCGTAACAAGGAAGCTTGGCGTTCTGGCGAGACGCCATGAGATCCAGTTCTGGTTCGCCCCAACGAAGAACCAATTGTGCAAACACCTCCGGATGGAGTTCCCACTCCCCCGGATGAAAAGTCTGACGACTTAGAAAATCCGCCTCCCAGTTCTCTACACCTGGGATATGGATAGCTGATAGGTGGCAAGAGTGAATCTCTGCCCAGCGAATTATCTTTGAGACTTCTAACATCGCTAGGGAACTCCTTGTTCCCCCTTGATGGTTGATGTAAGCCACAGTCGTGATGTTGTCCGACTGAAATCTGATGAACCTCATCGTCGCTAGATGAGGCCAAGCCTGAAGAGCATTGAATATCGCTCTTAGTTCCAGAATGTTTATTGGAAGGAGTGACTCCTCCTGAGTCCACAATCCCTGAGCCTTCAGGGAGTTCCAGACTGCACCCCAACCTAGAAGGCTGGCATCTGTCGTTACAATTGTCCAATCTGGCCTGCGAAAGGTCATACCTTTGGACAGATGGACCCGAGATAGCCACCAGAGAAGAGAATCCCTGGTCTCTTGGCCCAGATTCAGTAAAGGGGACAAATCTGTGTAATCCCCATTCCACTGACTGAGCATGCATAGTTGCAGCGGTTTGAGATGTAGGCGTGCAAACGGCACTATGTCCATTGCCGCTACCATTAAGCCTATTACTTCCATGCACAGAGCCACCGAAGGGCGAGGAATGGAATAAAGAACACGGCAGGAATTTAGAAGTTTTGATAACCTGGACTCCGTCAGGTAAATTTTCATTTCTACAGAATCTATCAGAGTCCCTAGGAAGGAAACTCTTGTGAGGGGGGATAGAGAACTCTTTTTCTCGTTCACCTTCCACTCATGCGACCTCAGAAATGCCAACACTATGTCCATTTGAGACTTGGCAATTTGGAAGTTTGACGCCTGAATCAGGATGTCGTCTAAATAAGGGGCCACTGCTATGCCCCGTGGCCTTAGGACCGCCATGTATTGACCCTCCTGGATCATAGGTAGGATGGTACGAATAGTCTCCATCTTGAATGATGGAACTCTGAGGAATTTATTTAAGATCTTTAGATCCAAAATTGGTCTGAAGGTTCCCTCTTTTTTGGGAACCACAAACAGATTTGAGTAAAATCCCTGTCCCTGTTCCTCCTTTGGGACTGGATGGATCACTCCCATAACTAGGAGGTCTTGTACACAGTGTAAGAATGCCTCTCTCTTTATCTGGTTTGCAGATAATTGTGAAAGGTGAAATCTCCCTTTTGGGGGGGAAGCCTTGAAGTCCAGAAGATATCCCTGGGATATAATTTCCAACGCCCAGGGATCCTGGACATCTCTTGCCCACGCCTGGGCGAAGAGCGGAAGTCTGCCCCCTACTAGATCAGTTACCGGATAGGGGGCCGTTCCTTCATGCTGTCTTAGAGGCAGCAGCAGGTTTTTTGGCCTGCTTACCCTTGTTCCAGGTCTGGTTAGGTCTCCAGACCGTCTTGGACTGAGCAAAAGTTCCCTCTTGTTTTGCATTAGAGGAAGTTGATGCCGCACTTGCCTTGAAGTTTCGAAAGGAACGAAAATTAGACTGTTTGGCACTTGGTTTGGACCTATCCTGAGGAAGGGCATGACCCTTTCCTCCAGTGATATCAGCAATAATCTCCTTCAAACCAGGCCCGAATAGGGTCTGCCCCTTGAAGGGAATGTTAAGCAGCTTAGCAAAACCAGAATTCTTAGCCGTTAGTTTAGTCAAATGAACAATGACATCAGAAACAAAAGAATTGGCTAGCTTAAGTGCTCTAAGCTTGTCAAGTATTTCATCCAATGGAGTCGCTACCTGTAAAGCCTCTTCCAGAGACTCAAACCAGAACGCTGCAGCAGCAGTAACAGGCGCAATGCATGCAAGGGGCTGTAGGATAAAACCTTGTTGAATAAACATTTTCTTAAGGTAACCCTCTAACTTTTTAACCATTGGATCTAAGAAAGCACAACTGTCCTCGACAGGGATAGTAGTACGCTTTGCTAGAGTAGAAACTGTTCCCTCCACCTTAGGAACTGTCTGCCATAAGTCCCATGTAGTGGCGTCTATTGGAAACATTTTTCTAAAAACAGGAGTAGGAGAGAACGGCACACCTGGTCTATCCCATTCCTTAGTAATAATTTCTGTAAACCTTTTAGGTATTGGAAAAACATCAGTACACACCGGCACTGCATAGTATTTATCCAGTCTACACAATTTCTCTGGCACTGCAATTGTATCACAGTCATTCAGAGCAGCTAAAACCTCCCTGAGTAACACGCGGAGGTGTTCAAGCTTAAATTTAAATGTAGAAATATCAGAATCAGGTTGCATCATCTTCCCTGAGTCAGAAATATCACCCACAGAAAGAAGCTCTCCTTCTTCAGCTTCTGCATATTGTGAGGCAGTATCAGACATAGTTCTTAAAGCGTCAGTATGCTCTGTATTTCGTCTAACTCCAGAGCTATCTCGCTTTCCTCTAAATACAGGTAGTCTGGCTAATACCGCTGACAGTGTATTATCCATGACTGCCGCCATGTCTTGTAAAGTAAACGCTATGGGCGCCCTGGATGTACTTGGCGCCATTTGAGTGTGAGTCCCTTGAGCGGGAGTCAAAGGATCTGACACGTGGGGAGAGTTAGTCGGCATAACTTCCCCCTCGACAGATTCCTCTGGTGATAAATTTTTTAAAGACAGAATATGATCTTTATTGCTTAAAGTGAAATCAGTACATTTGGTACACATTCTAAGAGGGGGTTCCACCATGGCTTTTAAACATAATGAACAAGGAGTTTCCTCTATGTCAGACATGCTTATACAGACTAGCAATGAGACTAGCAAGCTTGGAAAACACTTTAAATCAAGTTAACAAGCAAATATAAAAAATGGTACTGTGCCTTTAAGAGAAACAAATTTTGTCAGAATTTGAAAAACAGTGAAAAAAGGCAGTAAATCAAACGAAATTTTTACAGTGTGTATAATAAGCTAACAGAGCATTGCACCCACTTGCAAATGGATGATTAACCCCTTAGTTCAAAAACCGGATCAAAAAAACGATATAGACGTTTTTTAACAGTCACACCAAACTGCCACAGCCTTGCTGTGGGCTTACCTTCCCCAACAAACGATTTTGGAAGCCTAAAAGCCCTTTAGAGATGTCCTGTAGCATTCAGGGAACTCCTGGATGTCTCAGTCTGTAATAGTTAATGCACAAAAAAAGCACTAAACTAGGCCCCTCCCACTCATAGTAACACAGTGGAAAGCCTCAGGGAACTGTTTCTAGGCAAATTTAAGCCAGCCATGTGGAAAAAAACTAGGCCCCAATAAAGTTTTATCACCAAAGTATATATAAAAACGTTTAAACATGCCAGCAAACTTTTTATATTGTAAATATAAAAGAGTTTTACCTCAGAAAGTAAGCATGATACCAGTCGCTATTAAATCACTGTATTCAGGCTTACCTTACATAAATTTGGTATCAGCAGCATTTTCTAGCCTTCATTTCATCTTCTAGAAAAATATTAACTGCACATACCTCATAGCAGGATAACCTGCACGCCATTTCCCCGCTGAAGTTATCTCTCTCTTCAGACATGTGTGAGAACAGCAATGGATCTTAGTTACAACCTGCTAAAATCATAGAAATCCCAGGCAGATTCTTCTTTTTTCCTGCCTGGAACAAAATAGCACAACTCCGGTACTATTTAAAAATAATAAACTCTTGATTGAAGCAAAATAACAGCTACATTTCACCACTTATCTCTTACTACCTCCATGCTTGTTGAGAGTTGCAAGAGAATGACTTGATATGGTAGTGAGGGGAGGAGCTATATAGACAGCTCTGATGTGGGTGTCCTCTTGCAACTTCCTGTTGGGAATGAGAATATCCCACAAGTAATGGATGATCCGTGGACTGGATACACCTTACAAGAGAAATAATTTGGGTTTCATATCCCTTTAAGCTGACAGCTCAAAGGGATTGCCCACCTAACATTAAACTGTCATGAATCAGATACAGCAGAAATTAAAATCACCTCTTTACTGTCAAGCTATTTTCAGTTTATTTATTCCTTCTCTTCAGTAAGAAATGTAATCTTATATGCCAGCCCATTTTATAACACCTGTGAAGGGGTGGTTTTTAAAACTAGATTGCAATCAGGAGGGGTTACACAGGTACAGAGAGAAAACTGGCCAAGCTCTTAAAATATCCATTGATTGCAAATAAATACATACGATACCCTGATTACATGTTATATTTGTAATTATTCCTGATCAGAAAAATAATAAATTTACACTATATACATATAGTGGTATGAATAAACACAGAGATATGAAAGACAACATTGTTTAGAACAAAAAAAGGAACTCAGGGATATGTAAATATGTTTGCAAAAGATTTCTGACATCACACAATATGAGCTAAAAGCATCTCATGACTTCTAGGAATACAAATACACATTAATTTATGTGAAAGTGTCATATAACAAATTTTGTTGTATAACAAATAAATATAAAAATAACTTTCTATGTGATATTGTTTGTTGAGGTATAAATGTAGCTATTTCTTGGACATTAACAGTTGAAAAATAAAAGATTAGCTTTAGAGAAATGTGCTTGTTCATGGACAGTAATGAAATGGTATAAAGTTGTTTAAAACCCGAATATCCGTGACATCGATGACTGCTAGTTAACAGTCCGATGCTCTTTGCACCGTACTTGACGCTCGTGTTTTTGACGGCCTTTTTGATAAATAAGGTTATCGTATTCAGATCCGCGTCAGCGATGTCTGGCGAACGTATTGATTCCAGCGAATGCACCAAGATTGACGCTTTGATAAATTGAGGCCTTAAAATCAGTTTGGGCAAATAAAGGAGATCCGTGGATATAATGCAGATTTGGCAATACTAAGAACACCAGATGAACCTACATTACTATAGCTTAACACTGTGGGGCCTATTTATTAAAGGTCTTGCGGACCTAATCCGACAGTGTGGATCAGGTCCGTAAGACCTCACTGAATGCGGAGAGCAATACGCTCTCCGCATTTAACATTGCACCAGCAGCTGACAAGAGCTGCTGGTACAACGCCGCCCCCTGCTGACTCGCGGCCGCCAGAAGGGAGGTGTCAATCAACCCGATCGTACTCGATCGGGTTGATTTCCGGCGATTCCTGTCCGCCTCATCAGAGCAAGCGGACAGGGTTATCTTTAGACCGCTGCTTCATAACTAGTGTTTCTGGCGAGTCTGAAGACTCGCCAGAAACACGGGCCCACAAGCTCCGTTCGGAGCTTTATAAATGGGCCCTTGTGACTCAGTGACTGGTGGTACATTACTTTTGTAATGTGTTTGCCTCTTATGGGAATTAGTTTTTATAAATATTATAGCCAATTCAGGCACATGTATGTGAAATTAAATACAAATGCCCTGTTCCTAGTTTGACAAAATGACTGCTCAATGAAATGAGTTGCCAATTGATTTAGTCATTGTTGGATTTTGTATCAGCCTGACTGAAAGGAAGATTATATTTTCCCTTACAGGTACATGGGAACTGCATGTTGACTTGTTTGACTATCAAAACACAAATCACTTTGCTAAATACGCGTCCTTCAGAATTCTAGGAGAGGATGAGAAGTACCGATTACTGCTGGGGGCCTATAACGATGGTAATGCAGGTAAGAGATGGGATCTAAATACAGGAAACACTGCAAATGAGATGAATAAGCCAAGTCTATCAATACAATTCCCACCACGCAAGGTTATCTATATTTACTTTCAGGTTGGAGTTGGAGATTTTTTTAAATATATATATATATAAATATCAATATATATGTTACGTGTAAAGTAAGACATCTCGGCTAAAACAGACATTACCCAAGAGGCTGTGAAAGCATTACAAGTCTTAATAGATTCATAATATACAGAATCAAGTAATTTTTTTCATCACTGAGCCTAACTAACTATGGGCTCCATTTAAGACTTCTTAACCAGCTACACCAACTGTAAAGTGGTGTTTCTCAAGCTCCCTGGACTTCTCCTACCTAGGAGATTGACAACCCCTGCAGAGGTGTAACTAAAAACCACAGGGCCCAGGTGCAAGAATCTAAGAAGGGCCCCCACCCACCCGCCACCCAAAAAAAGGTGAATTTGATACATATCATTTTTTTTTTTTTTAACATTTAACACAGAAAAAAAATGTTAATCAGATTAGGTCTGCAAAAGGAGGTACCCTGTGCCCAAAGTCTGTGAGATTGTCTGACCCCCTATTACTGTATATAGTGACACTGTTTAACCCACCAGTACTGTATATAGTGAGTCAGTGACAGTCTAATCTGCCGATGAGATGGCTGTCCTGATACCTGCCGCAGTACTTTATAAAGTGACTACAGTAGTCTGTGACATGGTCCAGCCCCCCTGTACTGTATATAGTGGTACTGTATAGTAACACTGTTTACCCCCCACCACCCATGCTGTAGTAACAAGGTCTGTAATTTGCTGGTTCCACAAACACACACACACACATACATGCGTAAATACACACACAGTCACATACATACACTTATAAACACCAATGGGTAAAACAGAATCCCTGTAGTCAGACAGAGACACTAGTGAAGCATCACGTCACACTCACATGATATCAGAGCAGGCAGTGGCAGATCAACGTTTTTTATTGAAAAAATATATATTTTCTTTTTTAAGCTCGTCCCCCTTGGGGGCCCGGTTGCAGCTGCGAAATCTGCACCCCCTGTAACTCCACTCCTGAACCCCTGCATGTGCACAATTGGCTATGGATTGTGCAATTGTAAATGAGTACAGAGCATTGCTGCCCACTAGCTGCAGTACTGGGTAGACAGTGGCGGAGATGTTTGCCCCTCTCTGTCCAACTCTTGCTAAATGGACCCTATGTATTTAACCCTGCAATATGATTAAATACCTATGAAGGTTTCACTCAGGAACCAGAAGCATTGCAGCTCTAGAGCAGAAAACTGCCTTTTAACAAAGTAGCCTCGGCAGTTGCATGTATTGCCTATCTGTGTCCTGCTCTGGAGGTGTCATGCTTGTGCCCTCTGTAGCATAGCTTTGCCTTTGTGGTGGTAAGCTAGGAACAGTTATATAAACATTATAGCACATATTCTTTGTTTCAGAATGAAGAACCACACATTTATAATAAACGTTCTATATTCATCTCATCCTTAAGGGATAGATTTAACAAGCAGCGGATGCTTCTTTCTATGCCTGAAGTTTTAGATCCGCTTGAAACTTAAGTTAAGAAGCTGCTCCTTAACTTCTCCGCCACATTTTAGGTGATGGACAGCAATCATGCTGATTGGCCGCGAATGTACAGGGGCGGCATTGCACAAGCATTTCACAAGAAATGTTTGTGCAATGCTAAATGCCGACAGCGTATGTTTTTACCTTCTTTTTGCTACAGGCAAACATGTCCGCCCAGCATTTGTTAAATCTACCCCCAAGTCTTTAGGTTCTCATGTGAATTACAGTATAATGATTGTACTTCAGATATTTTGTATCAATATCTTTGACCTAGACTTACAGACAGACCCTCTGGGATTCCTGGGATGTTCTGAGGAGCACATTCCTTATTACTTGAAAAATATATATATTTTTTAATGAATGGGTTCCATAAAATAACCAAACATGTATAGGTTTCTTTTGTAAATGTATTTTTGGATAACTTGTATAGATTATGATATTAAACTAGATTACTAGTGGAGCACTAATAGTTACGCACAAGCGATAAGGGGTTTATTGCGGCTGTTTGTGCGCGCCTGGTTTTTTTGCTCGTATTACAAGTTGAAAGTAAACGCGAATACTTGAACACAATTTAAGTTAATATGCTTCCGCTTAGGGCAATCTCAGAGCTCTGTTTAACTGTTTCTTGAAACAAAAAAAGTCTCACATAACTTCAAAAATACATTACAATGTACACGTTACACTCATAATAAATGATAAATAAATAATAAATTATTAACTAAAAAAAATTTTACAAAAAAGTTATAAGGCTCAAACATATGAGGTCTCAGGTATTAGAAAAAAATAAGTCAGGAAAAGGGCTTTAACATAGACATACATAAAGATGGATATGTATGGTTTTGTATATATATATATATATATATATATATATATATATTTCATATATACATATATATATATATTTGTGTGTGTTTATATGTGTGTACATGTATTTATGTATTTATATGTGTATATATGTATTTACAGACATATATACAGATATAAATACATAAATACATATGTGCACATATATAGACCTATATATAAGTGCATTGGAGACCTTTGCAGTTAAGTAGATGAAAACATGTAAAAACATATTTATGCAATATTTATACTTAATGGAGTGTTATACTGTGTATTTACTGTAACTATGTCACATTCCAATGTTCTGCACATAGCATCATATGTTCTTACTATATATATATATATATATATATATATATATATATATATATATATATATATATATATATATATATATATATACCTATATATAATTGTTGTATATATATACAGAGAGAAGTGCACTCACAGGAACGAACAACTGGCTCAATACCATTGTTAGCCTGTTCTATGGCGATTTACCACCTGGGTGCAACGTTTTAGCCCAGTAATGCTTTTCACAGAGAAGAAATTTCCTGTAGTATATCAGTCTGATCCTGCCTATTACAGTCAGTTCAGCGCGGAAATACCAGGCAATTCCTCTCTGAACAAGGAACACAGCAACCCCAAACGATCGTTTCGGCCTTCATTGGCCTCGTCAGTGAGGTGTAGCTATATTCCTCTAAGCACACTGAGCAAGGAGTCCACGTCTGGTTGCCCCTTTTTCCCATAGGGAGACTAAATACATACAGAGAGAAGTGCACTCACAGGAACGAACAGCTGGCTCAATACCATTGTTAGCCTGTTCTATGGCGATTTACCACCTGGGTGCAACTTTTTAGCCCAGTAATGCTTTTCACAGAGAAGAAATTTCCTGTAGTATATCAGTCTGATCCTGCCTATTACAGTCAGTTCAGCGCCGAAATACCAGGCAATTCCTCTCTGAACAAGGAACACAGCAACCCCAGACGATCGTTTCGGCCTTCATTGGGCCTCGTCAGTGAGGTGTAGCCATATTCCTCTAAGCACACACATATATATATATATATATATATATATAGGTATAAATATATATTGTACTAAAAAAACATCAGATATATATATAGAGATATGTATTTATGAATAAATAAAACAGATTTTGCTATGTGAATAACATTGGAATGTGAAATATTAATATTTTCACGTTGGGTTAGCGCACTTGAGAATATGCGATCATGTTTGCACACGAGTAGGGTGTGCAATGGGGTGCTTCTATGGGGAAATACGTTATATTGTGAGCGCGACATTCTAAGTTCGGCACACATCAGATTAACGGGCAAGCAAAAACAGTTTACTTTCAACTTGTAACACAAGCACAACCCGATGCACGCAAAAACTTACTTCTAGGGCAGTTAACACTCAAGCGGAAGTGTTAAATACTGCTCCCCTTGTAATCTGGCCCTTAATGTTCTCACATTTTCCATACTGTATTCCTTGTATACTTTCACAGGGGATTCCATGTCATATAACAACAACACACAGTTCAGCACATTGGACCAGGACAACGATAAAAGTACAACCAATTGCGCCAAGGATCGCCATGGAGCCTGGTGGTATGGGGCGTGCAGCTTATCAAACCTGAATTCATTGTATCTGCAGGGGAAGCACAACAACCCCTCAACTGGCATCAATTGGAACTCTGGGAAAGGACATAGTTATTCCTACAAACGTGCTTTAATGCTAATTAGACCCGTGTAGAAAAACATAATTTATGCTTACCTGATAAATTCCTTTCTCCTGTAGTGTAGTCAGTCCACGGGTCATCATTACTTCTGGGATATTAACTCCTCCCCAACAGGAAGTGCAAGAGGATCACCCAAGCAGAGCTGCTATATAGCTCCTCCCTTCTACGTCACACCCAGTCATTCGACCGAGAACCAAACGAGAAAGGAGAAACTATAGGGTGCAGTGGTGACTGGAGTATAATTTAAAAATTTAGACCTGCCATAAAAAACAGGGCGGGCCGTGGACTGACTACACTACAGGAGAAAGGAATTTATCAGGTAAGCATAAATTATGTTTTCTCCTGTTAAGTGTAGTCAGTCCACGGGTCATCATTACTTCTGGGATACCAATACCAAAGCTAAAGTACACGGATGACGGGAGGGACAGGCAGGATCTTTATATGGAAGGAACCACTGCCTGAAGAACCTTTCTCCCAAAAACAGCCTCCGAAGAAGCAAAAGTGTCAAATTTGTAAAATTTGGAAAAAGTATGAAGAGAAGACCAAGTTGCAGCCTTGCAAATCTGTTCAACAGAGGCCTCATTCTTAAAGGCCCAAGTGGAAGCCACAGCTCTAGTAGAATGAGCTGTAATTCTTTCAGGAGGCTGCTGTCCAGCAGTCTCATAGGCTAAACGTATTATGCTACGAAGCCAAAAGGAGAGAGAGGTAGCAGAAGCTTTTGGACCTCTCCTCTGTCCAGAATAAACGACAAACAGGGAAGAAGTTTGGCGAAAATCTTTAGTTGCCTGTAAATAAAATTTCAGGGCACGGACTACATCCAGATTGTGTAGAAGTCGTTCCTTCTTTAAAGAAGGGTTAGGACACAATGATGGAACAACAATCTCTTGATTGATATTCCTATTAGTGACTACCTTAGGTAAGAACCCAGGTTTAGTACGCAGAACTACCTTGTCTGAATGAAAAATCAGATAAGGAGAATCACAATGTAAGGCCGATAACTCAGAGACTCTTCGAGCCGAGGAAATAGCCATTAAAAACAGAACTTTCCAAGATAACAATTTTATATCAATGGAATGAAGGGGTTCAAACGGAACACCCTGTAAAACGTTAAGAACTAAATTTAAGCTCCATGGTGGAGCAACAGTTTTAAACACAGGCTTAATTCTGGCCAAAGCCTGACAAAAAGCCTGAACGTCTGGAACTTCTGACAGACGTTTGTGTAAAAGAATGGACAGAGCTGAGATCTGTCCCTTTAAGGAACTAGCAGATAAACCCTTTTCTAAACCTTCTTGTAGAAAAGACAATATCCTAGGAATCCTAACCTTACTCCATGAGTAACTCTTGGATTCGCACCAATATAAGTATTTACGCCATATTTTATGGTAAATCTTTCTGGTAACAGGTTTCCTAGCCTGTATTAAGGTATCAATTACTGACTCCGAAAATCCACGCTTTGATAAAATCAAGCGTTCAATTTCCAAGCAGTCAGCTTCAGAGAAATTAGATTTTGATGTTTGAAAGGACCCTGAATCAGAAGGTCCTGTCCCAGAGGCAGAGACCAAGGTGGACAGGATGACATGTCCACTAGATCTGCATACCAGGTCCTGCGTGGCCACGCAGGCGCTATTAGAATCACCGATGCTCTCTCCTGTTTGATCCTGGCAATCAATCGAGGAAGCATCGGGAAGGGTGGAAACACATAAGCCATCCCGAAGGTCCAAGGTGCTGTCAAAGCATCTACCAGGACCGCTCCCGGGTCCTTGGACCTGGACCCGTAACAAGGAAGCTTGGCGTTCTGGCGAGACGCCATGAGATCTATCTCTGGTTTGCCCCATCGTCGAAGTATTTGGGCAAAGACCTCCGGATGAAGTTCCCACTCCCCCGGATGAAAAGTCTGACGACTTAGGAAATCCGCCTCCCAGTTCTCCACTCCCGGAATGTGGATCGCTGACAGGTGGCAAGAGTGAGACTCTGCCCAGCGAATTATCTTTGATACTTCCATCATCGCTAGGGAGCTTCTTGTCCCTCCTTGATGGTTGATGTAAGCTACAGTCGTGATGTTGTCCGACTTAAACCTGATGAACCTCCGAGTTGTTAACCTAGGCCAAGCCAGAAGGGCATTGAGAACTGCTCTCAATTCCAGAATGTTTATTGGAAGGAGACTCTCCTCCTGAGTCCATGATCCCTGAGCCTTCAGGGAATTCCAGACAGCGCCCCAACCTAGTAGGCTGGCGTCTGTTGTTACAATTGTCCAATCTGGCCTGCTGAAGGGCATCCCCCTGGACAGATGTGGCCGAGAAAGCCACCATAGAAGAGAATTTCTGGTCTCTTGATCCAGATTCAGAGTAGGGGACAAATCTGAGTAATCCCCATTCCACTGAGATGTAGGCGTGCAAAGGGTACTATGTCCATTGCCGCTACCATTAAGCCGATTACCTCCATGCATTGAGCCACTGACGGGTGTTGAATGGAATGAAGGACACGGCAAGCATTTTGAAGCTTTGTTAACCTGTCTTCTGTCAGGTAAATCTTCATTTCTACAGAATCTATAAGAGTCCCCAAGAAGGGAACTCTTGTGAGTGGAAAGAGAGAACTCTTCTCTTCGTTCACCTTCCACCCATGCGACCTTAGAAATGCCAGTACTAACTCTGTATGAGACTTGGCAGTTTGAAAGCTTGACGCTTGTATCAGAATGTCGTCTAGGTACGGAGCCACCGAAATTCCTCGCGGTCTTAGTACCGCCAGAAGAGATCCCAGAACCTTTGTGAAGATTCTTGGAGCCGTAGCCAATCCGAATGGAAGAGCTACAAACTGGTAATGCCTGTCTAGGAAGGCAAACCTTAGATACCGGTAATGATCTTTGTGAATCGGTATGTGAAGGTAAGCATCCTTTAAATCCACTGTGGTCATATACTGACCCTTTTGGATCATGGGTAAGATTGTCCGAATAGTTTCCATTTTGAACGATGGAATTCTTAGGAATTTGTTTAGGATCTTTAAATCCAAGATTGGTCTGAAGGTTCCTTCTTTCTTGGGAACCACAAACAGATTTGAGTAAAACCCTTGTCCGTGTTCCGACCGCGGAACCGGGTGGATCACTCCCATTAGTAAAAGATCTTGTACACAGCGTAGAAACGCCTCTTTCTTTATTTGGTTTCTATTAGTTGGGTGCAAGAGAATGACTGGGTGTGACGTAGAAGGGAGGAGCTATATAGCAGCTCTGCTTGGGTGATCCTCTTGCACTTCCTGTTGGGGAGCAGTTAATATCCCAGAAGTAATGATGACCCGTGGACTGACTACACTTAACAGGAGAAACATTGATGTGCATC